>NW_026555048.1:0-118022 GCF_021234165.1 Pteronotus mesoamericanus
AGAGCGGCATGATTACCACAAACAACCTCTGTTCCACTCCCTTTCCTTATCTGTACCCATCTGCTCTATCAGTGAGAATTCTGGATCACAATAGCCACCATCCTTATAAGTAATTTGCCATCTTCAGTAAGTATGTGTAGGGGTTTCAGAATTCTTAACAAGCACCCCTGCAGGAAACTACTCTAAGTTTATGATTTGTATACTCTTCTACTCATTAAGGAGTGAGGAAAAAAATAAAAGGCATTAAAAAATGCAATGTATGGACCTAATTTGGGTCCACTACAAGCAAAAAATATTTGAGAGAATTGCAGAAATCTGACTATGAAATGATTATTAGATGATATTTGGGATTGGGGGTTTGTCTGGTTCATAAAAAAACTACGTTTTAAAGGACTTATATTCATTGATTCCACCCTCCGGCATGTAGGAGTGAGCTGATTTGATATGTGGGATTTGGTTCAAGGAGCTACAGCACCAACTAAATAAAAGTAAGAAATGAAAGGAGGGAAGGACAGAGGGAATAAGGAAGGAAGGGAATGGGTAAGGAAGGAACAAAAAAGAAAGGAAAGGAAGGGAAACAAGAAAGGAATGAATGAAGCAGGTAAGGCACAATATCACTGACACTGATAGGAAAAAAAAGTTCTCTACTGTTGAGTATGTTTGATGATTTAAAAAATTAAGCATGTAGAGAGAGCGCCATATTATGAAATAGAGCAGTTAGTTACATTACACATGTGCATGGGAAATGATAAAGAGAGTCTCAAGATCCTAAGATGGAGCCAATCATCAGAGTTTAGGAACATTCCAGTGGCTCCTCTGCCTGTTCCAATATGGTGTGACCCTGTGGCCTGCCTTCTTTTTAATAAGAAAAATCCTTTTAAAATCTTTTCAGAGAAACACATAGAAATGCTTTTAATATAGAAGGTATTTGACACATGCAGGCTGAATTGTATCCTCAAGGAAGGGGAACCAAATTTCATTGTGAGAACACAAGGGACCAAGTCGGAGGGATTCTTGTGGACAAGCATATGTGATGTGCAGACTACCTGAGGGGGAAATCAATCAAGTGTGGAGGCGTTAAGGGTGGGGCAGTGAACAAGACCTCCAGGGACCTGACAATGGGCTTAAGCCATTGATAGACATTGAAAAGTTCTGCCTACATGACAGGGACAGTTCTATTCGGAGGCACAGGTTCAAATGTGGCCCAGAAAATCATGTCAGTATGGAAAGAGGAAGCCTGGGACAGAAACACAGCATGGGCCACAACAAAGATGCATACCATGTGAGGATGCACTCCAAATTGCCATGAATAATTCACATTTTTAATATGCCAACTTAAAAATATGAACAATCCAGTGAGCACACTGAAATTCAAATAAGGGGTAGTGACAGATGCCAGTTCAGGAAGTCACTGGGAGGCTTTGAGGAGATGATCACTGGATCATGCTGAACATAGTGTCTTGTCCATGGCAAGCTGTCAACCAACATAAATGTGGATTTTGAAGACTCCATGTTGGGCTGTTTCCTCCAGAGAATATGTCACTTTCTAAGCTTCCTGGTCCCACCACCTTAGGGAAATGTATTTACCTCCTTCCCTAAACCATCAGTTTCTACCTTCAGAGGCAGGATCTGGAGGTGTTAGAGATCCCAGGCCAGAGATTCAGCAGCCAGAATGTCATCACAACTATATACAAGATCTCTGGAAAGTTTTCTCATTCACATCCAAGCTACAAACCCCTTTGGGGTAGACACTACCTTGTCCAAGCTCTGCTACACATCTCCACCCAGTATGAGGCTGTGGCGTCCTGCACACATAGCCCAGAATGCCTGGGGTAGCCCTTGGTTGAAGTCACTTTGTCCCTCAGGGAAGACACTGGATCAGCTCTATGATAGGACCTTCAGGGGTCCCTTGCCTCTGCTGTGTTTTGCACACAGTCTGCTCAAGATAGGCACCATCTTCCTGCCTTCTGCAGTGGTGCTGTACCATGAACCAAGCACCTAGCCCATTCCAGGACAACTGTGCCTTCCCTTCCCTTTAATCGGGAAATAGGTCTCTGGACATCTACACCGGCATTCCCTCCCCTTGAGAGGTAGAATCTCTCTTCCTCTTCTCTTTCCCTCCCATGACTCCAGCTCTTCCCCTCTTCCTCCATTTCCAGTCCATGTCCAGAGCTCTCCCACTAATCCTTACAACATTACTATCCACCTGGACAATGACAGCCCGTTTACTGTGGGCCTTCTTACCTCCCCTATGGGCTCCCTACTCCCTTCTTAAACCAGTAGTCACAGAGAAATTTTTTAAACCTACAAGATGGGTATGTTCCCCTGGCTGCTTTCATTCTAGAGTCCTCCAGGGCAGATTTTTGACACAGAGAGGGAAAAGGGGAGCAGGTTTGGATCCCGGATACCTGCAGTGAGTACACTGTCACATGGTGGTTGGTGGTTAAGTGGGACTTTAGAGCAAAGCATGAAGGAAAGTCAAATGCTTAAGGACCCTGGGAACAGGGGAATAAGGTGAAGATGGGAGTCCCTTGTTGTGCTATAAAAATCCCCAGAGGGAGACTTTCTCCTTTTTTCTCCACTTCCTAGAATCCAGCAACACCTCCCCTTCCCTTATGCAAAAGGCAGGGCCTGATCAGGATGACAAGAGTCACGGGGATGGTGGATGAGTCTTGCTTCTTAAAGAAATTGAACCCACCCTGGCTTGTGTGGCTCAGTGGAGTGAGTGCCGACTTGTAAACCAAAGGGTCACTGGTTCAATTCCCAGTCAGGGCACGCGCCTGGGTTGTAGGCCAGGTCCCCAGTAGGGGGAGTTCAAAAGGCAACCACACATTGATGTTCCTCTCCCTCTCTTTCTCCTTCCCTCCCCATCTCTCTAAAAGTAAATAAATAAAACCTTTTAAAAAAATAAACTGAACCCAACCATATAAACAGAGATTTCTTATAAGGAATTGTCTCACGCGGTTATGGAGGCTCTAAGATGTTAGTCATCCTCATTGTGCCTTTTCTCCTGCTTAGTGCCAGTCATCCACAGGCTTGAGGTGTCACTCAATGATGTCACGCACACACCCAATAAATAAACACCTATGACAATGGTCAAAATCTGGTACAGTGACAGCCCCAAATGCTGTCAAAGATGTGGAGCAGTAGGAATGTACATTCATTACTGGTGGGAATGCAAAATGATACAGGGAGTTTGGAAGTCAGTTTGACAGTTTCTTATAAAAGTAAACATAATTTTAACATATAATCCAGCAACCATGTAACTACTTACCCAAAGTTGATGATGGTATATCAGTGTAGACACATCTGTTGTTAAAAATGGACTATTCTGATGGGGGACATGATAACGGGAGATAGTATACATGTGAGGGGGAAGCAGAGGCTTACTGGGAAATCTCTGTATCATTCTCTTTATTTTTCTCTTCATCTAAAAGTGCTGTAAAAAATTGTCTTAAAACAAACAAAATATGAACAACAATATTGGAAAAACAAAACTTGAGCAATCCCTGGGGGAAACTAAAGACTATGATGATGTGGGATGTGTGTTCAGGAAGGGGCCTTGGGGCAGCAGGGAAGTTGGGAAGGGCTGCAGACTGTATGATGAAGATGACAGGGAAGGTAAGAGAAAAGATTTTAAACTCATGCCCCTACTTCTTTACAAAAGTCTGAGGCATTTAGCCCACACATGCCTGTAACACTGGGGAGCTCTCTTGGCTAGATGACCAAAGGAAGTGTCTCCTGAATTCTATAACTGGATGTTAGACAGCCTGAAGATTTGATACAAGGAGTAGGGCCTCAGACCAGCAAAAGGATGACCCTGGTACAGCTGAGAGTCAGGTTGAGGTACATGAGGGAGAATTGCAGAGACCCTGGACCTCACAGCATAAGTGACCCAACAGAAACCTGCCCCTGCTCTGATCCCTGTAAGTCCCCTTAAAGGTATTAATTATAAGTGGCATTTTCTGGCTTCCACATTTGGGTCTAGGAGAGACTGGAAAATGTATAAAGGGCCCCCATTCAGTTGACTATAGGGAAGGGCCCCGGTTCTGGGGGTGGGAATCAAGGCAAGGACCTTGAGGGGGGAATGAAGACCTAGGACCCCAAAGCAGAGATGGATCCTATGCCCCTGCACTCAGTCTCTGTAGGCTCCAGACCAGCAGGATAACCAGAGGAGGTGATTCCTGACTGCTGCCCAAGGGTAGGGGTCATCTGGAGGTATAGGCCTTGGTCTGAGGAGTGTGGCTTCAGAACAGCAGAGTAACCTCGGCCTGCAGGATGCATCCTCAGGTTAGGAGAAGGGATAGATCTAGGCCCTGACAGGAGGAAACACAGATACCTTGAGGCAACTGAGGGCACTCCAACCACACCCAAAGAGGGCCCAATAAAGTTGGCCCCTGTCATCCTTGTCATCCCTGAAGGTGATATACTCCTTTTGTTCATGGGCAAGAAGATGGAGATTCATTAGGAAGGTGAGGTCTTGGCCCAAGTGGCTGAGATCAGTTATTCCAAGCAGGTGGTCTGGAAATAAGGCAATCCATGGCATGACTAAAAATGAATAACCTGCAGGAGGACTGGGAAAACCAACCAATGCAGAGGGTGTGGTCTCTGCTGTCAACCTTTTGTGATGTTGGCAGAAGCCAGGTGGTTTTGAGTATGAATATGAGCCTCATTCCTTTGCTCTGTAGTCTCTTAGGGAGGTGAGGACCTTGGTCTGAGAGGACAACATCAGCTCATTTGAGGAAGTGTTTCTGCTCAACAGAGACCAGAAACCACAGGTCCTGCCAAGAGTCAAGGTGAGGACCCTGAAGGAGAAGTGAGTGTATCTCAATCTCCAGAAAAATTTGTGGGCCCCAAATAAATCTGATCTGTGCCTACTGTCAACCATGGAAACCCTGGACAGGACTTTTATGTTGAGCACCTTCTTGTTTTCAGATCCATGGTTTCAGGGAAGGCATGGTCTTGGTCTCAGGGTCTGGACTCAGGTCAGGTGAAGCAGGGTCCTAGAACCTGGCAGAGGTCATGGTGAGGACTGAGGAGATCCTTCACACCAGGTCATGTGGAACCCATAGTGTATGGCCACCCGTTGTTGTCACTTGGTGACCACTATAAGTTCCTGGGCAGGTACTGCCAAGTAAGGGAAATTTTAACTACCTTCTGTTATGTTTCAGTAATGTTTGGTCTTGTTGTAAGAATTTGGTTTCAAGCTAGCAGGTGGGGGTGGGAGGTGGAAGCTGGACCTTAGTTAGCATGCAACAATCCCCCACTGAGAAATGAAAGAAATTTCTAGCACCCCACCTTACATGATTCTACTGTCAGACCCAGAACCTCTGACTGTGCCAGCTGCATAGTGGTTTCAGGATGAGGGATCTTAGGGATATGAAGTCTGAGAGGAAATATCTGAGCAGCCTTCTCACTTCTTTTTTTCAGAATGTTAAGGGATAGGTTACTCAGGAGGCAAGACCCTGTGCGACCTGAGAGTACCCCTAAAGATCAGACCTAAAAGTCACCTTCATTGGAGCTGCCTAGGGTGTATTTGTCAGCTTAGGTCACTCACACACTCTCTCTCCCCTTGGTCTGTGGGTTCCCATTGCCCACCTCCAGCCCACACTCTGGCTGCTGCCTGACACAAGTCATCATACTTCTGGGTCAGATGAGTGAGATCTGCAAGCTTGAGGAAGACCACCAGGATCCAAGAGAAAACCAGGGCCTGCTGGAGGAGCAGCTGATTTGGGCTGAGGAGGAGGTGACCATGTCTGCCTCCTCCTTTTCTTTCTCTCTCTGACTTGTTACCAGAAAGCCTAGAGGAGGTGGCTTCTTCTGGGACACCTAGTCCTCCCCAGAGCTCTCTGGGTACCTTCCCTTCCCCCATCCCTGCCATGTTACCCCCACCCCCCAATGGAGCCAATCTGAAAATGAGAGTTCCAGAAGCAAAGATGAAAATGAGCCAAGAAGCGGAGAGGTCTCTGAAGATGCTGAGTCCTCACTCTAAGATACCCTACATTTGACGATGGCTGACTTGATGGAGTTCTTGCTCCTGAAGTATTGTGCAAAGGAACCCACCACAAAGGCAGAAATTATGAGCAGCAGCATCAAAGAGTACCAGGAAAACTTCCCTGAGATCTTCAGAATAGCCACTGATTGTATGCAGCTCCTCTTTAACATTGACGTGAAGGAAATGGACCCCAGTGACCACACCTATATTCTGGTCACCAGCCTGGGCTTCACCTATGATGGAATGGTGAGCAATGGGAGATTATGCCCAAGACCAGCCCCCTGGTCATGCTTCTGAGATTGATTCTCTTAGAGGGCAACTGTGCCCTTGAGAAGGTCTGGGAAGCTCTGAATGCGGTGCATGCCTGAAGGAAGCCTTATATCCATGGGGAGCCCAGGAAGCTCATCACCAAAGTTGGAATACAGGAGTAGTAACTGGAGTACTGGCGGGTACTCAGCAGCCATCCTGCATGCTACAAGTTCCTGTGGGTTCCTAGGATCCATACTAGAACCAGCAAGTTGAAAATCCTGGAATATTTGCTAAGGGCCAATAACAAGGATCCTAGTTTCTTTCTATGCTTGCCTGAAGGGGTGGGGAGCAATGAAGATGAAAGAGCCTGAGGCAGAGTTGTACCCAGGCACATTTCAGACCCATGTCCATCATCTCCCTGGGAGCATGAAGTGATACTGAGTCGTCACATGGTGTTTGAGGAGAGAGCAGTCAGCATTCTACGTAGTGAGGGCCAAGGTAAGTGGGGGATTAAGGGGTGTAGCATATTTGGTCTTGTATGATAATTCAGAAGTTTATCCTTGTTTCCTTTAGGCATTTTTCAAATGTCATTCCTTTTAATGGAAGCTTTCATAAGTTTCAGTATCTAAGTTTGCTAATGACATTGATCACACAGGTATTTGTACAGTTCAAGAGCAAGAGTTTTGCTACTGTGTCACACAAATTGGGAAACCCTCCATCCTACTTTGTGATCCCAAACTAGATAACATGGCATTAGAACAGTGAAAGAACTCAGCAGTGCAATCAATGGAATCAAGAAATAGGGAAATAAAAGCAAAAGGTTGTTAATTCTTGCTTCTTATCCCTTCTGTCTGTCATTCCATGAAGCAAATTATATAAGTATCCTTGGATTTGTTTGGATAATTCAAGAAAATAGAGATATTTCATGTGACTAAAGATGACTCCTGCTCAGTGGTTCATTCATTCCCTAGACAGTCACTGAGCCGCTGTCCTCTGGAAGGTCCTGTGTTATAGTGGGGACACTAGGATAAGCAGGATATACCTACCCATAGAATGACAGTGTGGGAGCCACAGTCATATAAGGAATATGGTGAGGCATCCCCAAAGTCCTACATAACAAGTAAAGGAAGGGGAGAGGTGATGGGGCTCCAGGGGAGGGCACTCAATTGTAAATGGCCTGAGCCAGGGCAGATTGGGGCTTCAGAAAACTGTAAATCCTTCTGTGGGCTTTGATTGTAATGAAGCTGGGTGGTGGCAGTGGCCAGACTCCACAGACAGTGCATCTTGGGCATGAAAGTCTGTAATGGAGAATTGCTCTGAAGTTCTTTTTGGATTGTGGATAAACCAGAGAGAAATGTCCACCTGAGGCAGGTAGGATGGTTCCTGTCCTGTGCTTCTGTTGCATGGCAGAACACAGTAAAGCGATAGTTTTATCCCCATTATCTGCATGGTTTCCCACATAAATTAGGATTTTGATCCTTGAAGCAATGCCCCTAAATTACTGGACAGACACTCTTCTCTCCGGTCTGGGAAATCCAGGGCTGACTCCATTGAAATGACAATTTATTATAGTTACATTTAGTTTACCTTGGGCAACTATATGTAAGTGCTAGATTTTAGTGAGAGTTAATGAAAGAAAATAGGAGGTTTTAATGAAAGGGCAACTGCAAAGAGGAAAGGAGTGGTCTTGGAATGGAATTCTGGAGCTTTGGGTTAGTTGCACCCTCTAGGTGATAGTCTCCACCCAAGAAGAATCATCTATCTTCCAGGAGGTAAATATAACAAGCAGCAATTTGGGCTGATTTCCTATTTAGTTGCCAATTGAGCTGCAAAATCTCTGACTAATCAGAGAAACAAATTTTCAGAGGAGAGATTGTTAGGGTCTGGGGTCAAAATTTTACTAGAAATAAACACCAACTACTGTAGATTTAATATATTCCAGTTTATTTGCTAATGCACGTTCAGAAGTGTGAAAGGCAGCAGAGACTCACAGGTGAATATTGTGACATTACTTGGAAAGAAAGGAGAAAATTTATCCCATAAGATTTTAGGTGTTATTGCCATGGGAAGTGCAGAAAGGTGCTCTGGTGTGAAGAGGGTGATGCCTTTCTCTGAGATGTATAAATATTTTGAAAATTAGATGTGATTTTGGATTTGAAACACCTGCTGCACTGAAAAAAGGTGGAGAATTTTGAGGGAAATATGACTTTTTGAGAAAGTCCTCCTAGAAATAAAGGGAATTTTGTCATAACAGAATATAGCAGCTGCTTTTGATGAGCGCCTACTATGCAGCAGTCAGCTGGACAGATGTCAAGTGCTCGTCCTCCCCTTGTCTTCCTCTTACATGGCTTGCTGAACAAAGGGGGACACTACATTGCCAGTCCTTTTGTACTCAAGAAGGGTTACATGATGACCCTTTGCAACGGAATTTTGAGCAGAAGGATTGTTTGTCACGGCCATTTCTATAGAAGGTGGCACAGGGTCTGTGGATTTATTCTCAAACCATGACAGTGCAGACTAAGAGCAGTCTGTTTGCTCGCCCAATGCCTTAAGTCATGCACATTTGCCCCTGACATGTGAAATAACAGATTGTGTGCCTTTAAGGCCCTGGGCAAGTGTGGGAGTGTTCAAAAGAGGGGATGGCCAATCGGAAGCTGGCTGCAGGAACTCATGCCTCCTGCACCCCTAAGCCCCTGAGTTGCTCCCATTAATCCACTCAGTGCTGTGATGAGTTGTAATAAGAAGGCCAGCCACCAGTTGGCCCTGTTGTAATAGTGGTGTCCTCCTTCTCGGGCCCAACCATTGCCCCCATCACCACTGCTGCCCACCTCACTCAATCTCTCTCCACCCTGGCCCAGCCTACACAGCTTGGGGCTTTACTCTGCCTGTGTTCCCACAGACAACTGCTCAGTCCCCAGTAATGATGTTCACATGCAATTATCTTCACATGACAGTCCCCAGAAGTTGATCCCCCTTTCAACACAGTGTGGTTCAGGCAGAGCTGGCAGAACGTGACATATCTTCTCAGTGAGTCTCTTAGTGGCTGGTAAATGACAATTATTGCCTGTACATATGTGACTAATCACTGTGAGTTTGAGTTATTTTCAAATAATTCCCTTTGTAATGCCCAAACACTTGATTAAACTGATGACCTTGTTTAGGTGATTATGAGATGTTGCTGTCTGAGGCTGAGGCAGAGAGGGCAGGAGAGGTGCCTTGTCAGTCACCCACAGAGCCATCTGAGACTTTGGTGTCCCAAACAGGCAGTTTGAACCAGGTGAAAGCCTGAAGCAGATGGTATAGGTGGTCACCAGGATGCTCCCCCAGGTCCCCGGAACTCCTAAAGTCAAGCGAGGGTTTGGAAAGGACCTGGGAAGATGAGTGTTCTTGGGGACCTAGGATGCAGGCTGTGAAGAGGCTCAGCAGTTCCAGGAGAGGGGAAGTGAGGGGGACCTGTTAGATTTCATCTGAACTGCCCTGGGCTGGCCTGCAGAGGAACTGTGGGGCAGATGCAGCAGGAGGTGAGCTAGAACCCTAGATACATCATGAAATGAGTACCCGTGGGAGACATCACAGGACCAGAACCCTGTGGGGCACTGCAGGATGGAAGCAGGGACACCAAGTGCTGGTTCTTGGAGGGAACTTGCTGGTATAAGACAGTGCTTGCCCAAGGAGGCTATGGACCACAGGGTTGTGGCAGCTGGGATGTCCCAAGCATCTGCCAGATTCTTCAGAGAAGCCTTTCCAGGGTGCAGTACACTGTACAGCAACTTCTGTGCAGACACACACCACCCAGGTCCCTAGCCAGTCCTGACCAAGGTGGGGCAGAGCACACAAGAGCTCCACCCATCATCAGGAGTGTTCTGACATTCTCTAGATGCCCTGAGCCTGCCCCATTGAGCTGTTGGTATGCCAGGTCTCAGCCATGACCCTGCTCCCTTAAAAAGCCCCCATTCCCCAGCCAGGGCTATAGCTTGCTGTGAACTCCAGCCTCCTTGGCAAGGGACTGACCTCCTGCCTGGTTTTCGCTCACCCTCTTCTCTGGCAAATATTGCTGTTAGGTCCCCTGGGACCTTTGGTAGCAAGAAATTAGTCCCAGGTCTCAGCCTGTCTTTGGTCCCAGAGCTGGGGTTTGGCACAGGGACAGCGCTAGGCTGGTGGCAAGATGCAGGGTGTGATGCCAAGGGACATCCACAAGATAGAGTCAGAGGCAGTCATGTTTGCCCAGCACCCAGAGATTTTATCCAAAAGGGCCCCATAGAGGCCCCCTTGTGGAAGCAAGAGAGAACTAGCCCTGTGGGCACTGTGTAGGAAACTGCAGGCCTGCAGTGTTCCTGATGTCTAGCCTGCCCAGGGGATTGAGCCATAGGACAACTTTGCTTTCCATGAAAGTAGCAGTGAATTTGAAGCAGTGTAGGTACATATACTTCTCAAAGATTGGGGATGTGAGGCCTTGCTTTAGTCCTATTCTTCCCATATATTCTCATGGACAGGCCTGTATGCTCCTCTTGGCAATTTGGTTTGTTAGAGTAAAAGAATATGTTGGCAACTTGTATATTCATGTCCTATTCCCTGGGCTAAACAGTCCCCCTGCAACATGTTCATCTCTGGGGCAGCGGTGTACCTGTGGAGCAGTGGGTTCAGCTCTGAGAGTTTCTGGTATCTCAGCAAAGTAGTATGTGCCCTTGAGGCTCTGGACCCTGAGCAGCCAGCCTGATCTCTGTGAAACTCTTGAAAGAGTAACAGTGCCTGTTGTTCAAGTGTCTTAGCAGATAATTTCACCCCTTAATACTTTTTTGGGGTGAGTCTGACAGTAATTAAGATGGGTCTGGCCAATCTGGCCATTGTCAAGTACCTTTTTCTAGAAGCATGTGGGTTGCAGGTTCAGCCAGACTCCAAGTTGCAATTTTGCTCCTATACCCTTACCAGCTGGATGGCTCAGGACACATTCTACAAGCTTCTATGTGCCTCAGCTTTCTCTCCTGTATATAAATGTGTACTGGTAAACTCAGGGGTAGATACTTGACTCTACCTGAAGGGTGTGCAGGGGAGGTGGACCAAAAAGTCTACACTGGGCCCTGGTGCTTCAACAGCTGACAAACTCGATTCAGTTTACTCATCCTTAAAAACACTGCATGTATTAATATCCATTTCCCAGTGGGTTTGGGAAGCCTAATTACTACTTGTGAAATGTTTTAAAGTTCTCAGAAGAAAGGTGATGCATCATGGCAAAGTATGAGTATCATAATTGTGATCTTCTTAAGGTGCCCTCAGGGATAACCCATATAAAATGGTCATTCATGAAACTCTGGTATTATAATAAAATTATCCATGATATTAGAGTAATGTCCAAGGTATTGCTGTGCTCATGGAAAACTCTTAAATCATCCAGAAGGAAGTGAAGAAGGTAGACTAAGTCACCTGCTGTGACCTCATTCTGCTCTCCAATTCCAAAAGTAAATAGGCTCCTTGAGGAGGTAGGCAACTCAAAGAGCACCAGATAGTAAGAGCATTCTTTGAGCACTTAAGTGGCATGTATCAGGCACTGTGTTACGCAAATTATGTCATGGAATATTCCCAACAAGATTAGAAAGTAGGCTTTATCATTTCCATTTTGCAGAGGAGAAAAATTGAGGCTCTAAGATGTTGACTTGCCCAATGAAGATGAACCTGGGAGTTTAAAAATGATGGTCTGGAGTGGTGGGAAGAGGCCAGATGTGAGGTGACCAAAAAGTCTAGGCAGGAATCAATGAGTCTTTGAATTAGGTTACTAAAGCAAGGATGATTCCCAAATTTCCAGTTTGGGCACTCCTCAATGCCCTCCACAGCCCCCTTTGCCCTGTGAATAGGTCTGCTGCCAAAGGAGAGGCAACCCAGGAGGCCAGCAGAGCAAGGCCATTGGGAGGAAAGATGACTTTTGTGCCGGGTAACCTGAGTTTGGGATGGCTAGAATATCCTTGACCCTTGGGAGGGAAGTTGAGAAGCAGGCTTTGGAGTCACTGACGGCTCTGACAAGTGAAGCCTGGAATTAGATTGCCAAAATGCAACGTATCACCCTTGGCCATTACCTCCTCTCCCCCAGGAGGTTTAGTGCTCACTGAAGGAAATATCCAGAAGGCAACGTAGGCCAAGGTGACAGGTGTCCTTGAAGACCTTACTGCACTACCTTCCTGTAAGCCTGCACCTAGATAGCGTCCCCGCTTGGTTGTCCGTCCCCTCCCACGGATCCCAGTCTTAACCAGCCCCTAGACCCCACAGTAACCTTAACCCTCCATGAGGGAAGAGGGCCCAGGAATGGCGTGCTCCCGCAGTTACCAGTGCTTCCCAGGGTTGGTGGGCGGGGCATAGTGCGTAAGCGCAGCCGCTGTACGGAAACTCAGAAGGAGGGGGGCAGGAGACGGTAGCTCAGGTTTCTCGGGGTGGTTGCAGTAGTGACGGGGCGGGGGCAACAGCAGGGGCAGCGGCAGCGGCGGCGGTGTGGTGGCAGCGGAGGCAGTGGAGGCGCGGCTGGAGTGGGCACTATGGATCCACTCTAACGCGCAGGCTACGCGGCGCGGGGGGGCTGGGGGGAGGGGGGAGGAGGAGGCTGCCGCTGTGAAGTTCTCCGCCATGAACCTGAGGGGCCTCTTCCAGGATTTCAACCCGAGGTGAGGCGCCACAAGCTCAGCCTCAGGGAGGCTCAGCGGGCTGATGCTGCAGCGGGAGGCCGGGCACCTGCAGCTCGGGGCTCCGTTCGAGCCTCCCTGCGGGTGAGAGAGACTCTCCGGATAAACAGTCGGTCTCGGCACAGGCCCGCTTCTTTCTCGCGCGCCTGGTGCCTTCAGTTTCTGGTCCGCAGCGCCTTCTAAAACCTCCCCTCCCAGCCAAGGCCCCCTCCTGGCCCCGGGGGAACCCCGTTCTTCCTGGTGTGCCCTCCCTCAGTACTGTCCCAACTTTCCCCTCTCTGTCCCAGCTTCTCGCACCCCGCTACCTGTGCCCCCTTTCCCTAAGTCAAGGCCATTTTATTTGCCCGCACACACCTACCCCCCACCCTAGCTGTTTCCTCCAGGTCTTCTTAGCCCTTGAGGTTTTTCTTGGAGGTAACCCCATCCCTCCCTTCTTTGCTTCTTTGTTGGAATGATATCTGAAACGTTGAATCCTTGGAGTCGGTGTCAGGGTATGGCAAGGCCTTACATAATGCCTTTGGGGGTGAACCTGACAATTTTCCATACGCGTTTTCTTATATGTTTACTATAAGTTCATTTGCAGAAAGTAGATTTTGCTGCCCTGTTTCACAGTTGGGCAATATCCATTGGACAGTATGAAGAGAATACTGGCTAAGATATAATGTATCTGTCCATGCACTTGCCCAAATGGTCTGTAACTGTTTCCTCCCCCCAGGCTCTGAGCTCCTTGAAACAGAGGCCATCTCCTGCTTATTTCACTATCTCCAGCACCTCCCACCGTGTCTGACGTATAGTAGTCACTTATGAAATATTTGGGAAACTAAACTGGGCCAGCAGACCTGGATTGGAGACCAGATCATATATTATTAGGTGATTCTCTGCTCATCTGAAAAATAAAAGTTGGCCTAATTGATCTCTTACCTCCGCTCCTCTATGAAGTACCTATTCTCTTATTTGCTGGTGGGGAGCCATGCACTCAATAAGCCTGTTGTATGCTAGGTCTTGCGCCAGGTGCTTTAGATGCTGGGTGGTTCCAGGTTGTGGATAAAGAAGGATATGCACATAGACGCTTGACAGCACTGTGCATTTGTACTGTGGGAGCCCAGTGGAGCCCACTTGTCTGAGCTGCTTATGGGGAAAGAAAGGCAGTCTTGGGGGTAAGGGGGGATGGAGAGAGAGATTGAGTGAGTTGGGAGTACAGTCTCCGTAGGAACAGTGACATTTCACACAAGTTATTAGTCATTGTTATTTCCTAGGTGTTCTTGTTGCTCTTTGAGCACTAAGTTCGTATTTGGGTCTGGAGTGCCAATATCCCAGTCACAGTGTAGTCATGATCATTGTTGGCCTTGAAGGTATTCTGCATAGAGGAACTTGTTGAGAGCAGGTAACGGAAAACAAACTGCAGCATCTTTCTCTCTTGTTTGTAGGAATTAGGACTGGTCTGCAGAGTAGCAGGATTGGTGCTGGAGCTGGACAGACTGTGTGTGTTTACATTGTTTGGTGAGGGTGATAAGAAAGATAAGTCAAACCTGAATTGTTTTGTGTCCTTGGGCCACTCACTTATCTGGTCCATCGTATTGGTAGAATTAGTATAATCTCCCAGCAGATAGGGAGACCAAATTAACAATTGGCTGAAAAGTGCTTTACAAATAGAAAGTTCCAGGACTATATTGTAAGGTGACAGATAATTCATAAGCCACAAAGAACTGCATGGAGTGACCTAACTGGCTGTTAGAGTGGCCAAAGCAAAATAATGCTGCACAGATAACGTCTTTAGACATTTTTCCTATAGCTTCTTCCCTTCCCCCCAAAATTGGTATATGAAAATTACAGTGAAATATTAGGTATCTAAACAGATTTATAGCAATAGTAATCATTAACATGTTTATCAATATTTTAATACTACGCAGAAAGTTTTAAAATATTTCATAGGGTGCCATTTACCTGAATCAGTGGACGTCAACAGCATTACCTCACAGTGGCGACTGCTAAGGCAGTGGCCAAGGAATATTGGCAAGTCTGATATTTTTTTTTTTAGCTGGTGTTATGTCATGTCTTGTAGGCAGGAAACTGGACAAGTCGGCATTCATGCTGCCTGTCACCTACCAGACCCAATAAGCAGAGATAGGGATTGAACCTTTATGGGTGCTTTATTCAGATGGTCGGTGACCTGAGAAGACAGCAGGTTTGTATTCTAATAGATGGTCTTACATTCCATTTTCAACCAACCCTCTTTATAAGGAGAAGAAAAGTGTAGGTAAGGGGATTGGAATTCAGGAGAAAAGTTAATCAGATAAAAGCTGCAGCATTCTTTATCTGTGCCCTGGCTGGTGGTCTTCTCACTCTGCAGTACAGTGGCTCAGATAACATCTTGATTGCTTGAGACCTCCTGAGGCACAAAGGTGAACTGCTTATGGTATCCTGGAGCCAAGGTGGATCATACCTTCATTTCCTGAAACAATAGCTTTTTACATACATTGATTACTAAGCTTATTAACTATTACATGACGCTAAAATTTTTCCAACACTTGAGCCCTCCATCATTCTCCCACTATTAGTTTAAACTATCTTATTTCTGTGAGATCAGTTTCATATTGAAGTACTCATTTTGTTGTTGGGCACGTATCTTAGCATTAAACCGTCTGGTAGGGGGCTTAGGAATACATTTAATTGCATTGTGCACAAGGGGGCACATTGTATGCAACAACAAGCTATGATAAAGCACAAAACAGTTTTTAGAACAATTGACAAAAGTTGCACACTCTCCAGCTGAGGATTACATTAGTTACTTTTAAGGAAAACATTTCCCTGTCCATTAGAGTTACCACAGGTTCACAATTATAAATACTGGAGTAGGTTATTTTCTTACTGATATGCTAAAAGAAAGTATAATCTCAGAGGCTCTCCAGGGGAGTACAAACACTTATAAGACATATAGTGAAAGTTTGTTCAGCATAAGTTCCTCCTGCAAGACAAAATTCAAAGATGTTTAGAACATTTTTACTAAATATATCCAGATATTTTTATCTCATTTGAAAGGAACAAGTTCTCTATAACATAGGGTTAAACAAAAAGTAATGAAAAGAATATGTCACTGTTTTTGAAAGATGACTTTCAGGTCTTCTTGAGGTTTGGTGGTCCATTTTTCTTCTGGTGATTTCTTTACTCTGGTGTGATGAATCCAAGGTTTTATTTCTGCCAACTTCACCACGGTTGGGGTGGTGAGGAGTATTTCCCAAGGTCCAGTCCACTTTTCTTTTAGTTGGCTCTCTGGAGATCCTGTCTTCCAGGTCTTGAGTAGCACCTTGTCTTCAGGCTCAAAGGAATGTAGCAAACCTGTAGGGGAGAGGTCCTTAATGCAAGCAAGGCCATTAATCACAGCTAAGGTCTGACTTAGATGTTGTACATATTTCCTAACCTTTACTTCTTGATCTATATACATATCTCCCACCCCAATCATAGTTTGAGATACAATTTCATAAGGATTCAATTGAATCCCACTTCGAGGAACCACCCTTATCCTGAGCAGGGCAAAAGGTAAAGCTTGATCCCAGTGGAGGTGAGTTTCTTGGCGCAGCTTGGCTATAGTTTTCTTCAAGGTGTGATTCATCTTCTCTACATTCCCAGAAGCCTGAAGTCTCCATGCCTTGTGGAGTCTTCACTTGATTCCTAAAAATTTACTAACCTTCTGTGTAATTTCCGAAACAAAAGGAGGCCCATTTGCGTTCTGGATGCTGCTGGGTATGGAAGAGTGATGAATTATTTTCTTCAGTAAGTGTTTCACTACCTAGAGGATTTCTCTGTTCTAGTAGGATAGGCTTCTACCTATCCTGAAAATGTGTCAGCAAAAACGAGCAAGTATTTCCATTTCCACCCTTGGACCCTTGGCATCTGGGTAGTCTATTTGCCAGTCCTCAGATGGGCTCTGTCCTTGCTATTGTTTCCCTTCTTTATTTCGATGGTGATCTGTCTTGGGGTTGTTGTTCTGGCATAAACCACATCTAGCAATTATTTTTGCATGGCTTTAGAAATTCTAGGACCTGTGCGCCACACTTTCTTATATGCGGTTAATGAGTCCCTTGCATAGTGAGTGGTCTCAAGCAAATGTTTCATGACTGGCTGTATTAAGTGTTCAGAAAGCAGTATAACTCCTTTCTTATTTTTTCTCCATCCACTATCAGCACCTTCTTCATCAAACCTAGCTCTCAGCTTTCTCTAAGGCTGCAGTCAAATATTCAGGGTCAAATTGTGATGAGTCTAGAACAGGTACCAAAGGCATATAAACATTCCTTTAGCAGCCTCTTTCGCTGCTGGATCAGCCAGATTGTTTCCTCTAGCCACGTCAGTGTCCTCTTCGTGATACCCTAGGTGGTGCATAACTGCCACCTATAAAGGTACCTGAACGGTTTCTAACAATTTTAAAATTGTCTAACAATTTTAAAATTTTAAAATTTAAGCATGTCTGTTGCATGCTTAATCTCCTTTTTATTGGAGGTTAATAGTCCTCTTTCCTTCCAGATGGCACCATGTGCATGCAAAATTAGGGAAGCTTACCATGAGTCTGTGTACACATTGACTCTCTTTTCATGTGACAATTCCAGTGCCCTCATCAATGCAATCAGTTCAGCTTTCTGAGCAGAGGTTCCTGGTGGCAGGGCCTTGGCCTCTACTCTTCCTTCAAGATTGACAACTGTGCATACCCAGTCTTTCTGTTTCCTTTGTCCATATAACTGCTTCCACCTGCATATAGAGTCCAGTCTGCCCCTTCTAGAGGATGGTTCTGTAAATCAATTCTGCCAGAATAAGCTTTATCAATTATCTCAGTGTAGTCATGTATTAGCACAGCCAAGTCAAACTCTTGGAGAAGAGAGACAGGATTTAACTTACAGTTTTGAGGGAGACATTGGAATTGTCAAGAAGAATGGATTGCTACCTGCCCATTCGTCCAGCGGTGAGCCACAAATTTCCTTTTGGCTCCAGCAGGCTCAATTGTTGGTGGGGTGCATGAACAGTGACAGACTGTCCCAAGGAAAATTTTCAGCTTTCTGTAAGAGCTCACAGGTGGCTGTCACAGCTCTCAAGCAGGCTGGTCACTCCTGGACAGTGTGATCTAATTTCCTTAACAAGTATGCTATGGGTTGTGAAATGTCACTAAGCATTTGGGTGAGGACTCCTGGGGCAGTGTTCTGCCTTTCATGAATGTATAATTGAAAGGGCTTTAGTAGGTTTGGAAGCCCGAAGGCTGGTGTAGAAGCCAGGTGAGCCTTCAGGGACTCAAAAGCCTGAGTGCACTCCTTTGTCCATTCTAAGGGGATATACTCTGGTCCTTTTAGAGTTTCTCCAGTTTAACAGATCTGGTGTAGAAAATGGAGCATGTGCCCAATAATATCCAGCGGGCTGGCCCTCTGGTCCTACTTCCACTGGAATTTTTTGAAAAGGGTATTGTCCTACCCTGGTAGGGGCTTTTCCTCCATCAAATTTGGTTCCCTGACAGGTTTGAGACAGCGAGACCAGTTCAGGCTCACTTTCCCCAGTTTCCTCAGCTAAGTAAGGAGGAAGATCCCCCAGGGCTGGAGAGGCCATGGGAACCCTGATCATGCTCACAGTAGCCATAATATCTAGATCTTCCTGGGCCATCTCCTCTGAGCTTCTGCTGTCTTTCACAGGCAAATTCCCTTTTCTCTGGACCATTAATCTATTTCCTTTTTAATCCTGCGTTCTGATTACGTAAATTTACAAGTTAAGGCATTTTGTCTCACTTCCCCAATCTTTGACAAAACAACTGTAGTTACAATAGAATAATTTAAAGACCCATTCAGTGGCCAGCACTCTCCTGAGTCTAGATTAGGCAATACGTAAGCCAAACAGTATTAAAATAAAAACCACCTTATTTTTAGTCACAGGTTTATCAGTATAGGTTGACCAATCAGCCAAAACTTGCACCAAAGGGCTATTTCCCAAACCAGAAGACAGACATAATTTTTACTAGACAGAGCTCTGTAAACCAGATGTTACCTTAATTCCTGACTAACTTGTGACCAGGGATTGTAACCTGAACCAGAATGCACAATGATTTAATCAAAAATGATGATGATAGGAAGTGCTGAGAGTCTGAGAAGCAGAGTCCCCAAGTGAAATCACTTGGCAGCTGCTAGGGGGTCTCCAAATGCACACCACAGGCTCCCCCAGTCCAGACAGCCAGTGGGACTCCCCGCCAAATACCCAGACTTACCAGAGAGTCCCAAAGTCTGGCCCGGTAGAGTCACCAGAATATGAAACCAGAAAAGCCAGTGTTTGCACTGCCTGTCACCTACCAGACTCAATGAGCAGAGACAGGGATTAAATCTTTATGGGCGCTTTATTCAGATGGCTGGTGATCTGAAAGGACAGTGGGTTTGTACCCCAACAGACTGTCTTAAATTCCATTTTCAACTGACCTTTATAAAGAGAAGAAAAATGTAGGTAAGGGGATTGGAATTCAGGAGAATAGTTAATCAGATGAAAGCTGCGGCATTCTCTATCTGTACCCTGGCTGGTGGTCTTCTCACTCTGCAGTACAGTGGCTCAGATACTGTCTTGATTGCTTGAGACCTCCTGAGGCACAAAGGTGAACTGCTTATGGTCTCCTGGAGTCAAGGTGGATCATACGTTCATTTCCTGAAACAATCGCTTTTTACATACATTGATTACTAAGCTTATTAACTATTACCTGAAACTAATTTTTTTCCAACATTTGAGCCCCCCATCAGGCACACCTAGTTTTTGACATTGTTCTTTAGACTGTTCCATGATGAGCAGGACCATTTGCCAGGAGTTACAGGAGATATCTTTTGCCAGGGCTCAAACCTTATTGCTGCTGCTTTGCTCCCAGTTCAGCATTTCCCTCCTACCCCAGGACTTTGGAATATACTGTACTCTTCATTGGAATGTTTCCCTCTCCTCTCTTCTCCTATCTTCTCCTCCTGAACTAGTTAACTCCTATTTATTTTTGATAGCTGAGCTCACTTGTCACTTGCTAAGGGAAGCTCTTCTGACTTCTCTGACCAAGTCCACTGATTCCAGTTTATACAATTTCTGTAGCATGCTGCACTCTATCATAATACTTACTTGTCTGTGTGTTTATTTGACTAATGCCTGTTTCCCCTACTATAATTTCTTCCTATAAGCCCCACGGGGCCAGGGCCAGGACTCTGTTCATTATGCATACCTAGAATAGTACCCGGCTCAATAAATATTTCTGGAATGAATGAATGAATTACTCTCCGGAACCTGTGAGAGAAATCTAGAGCTGCTTCTTTAAGTCACTTCTTTCCTGGTGGTCTGTGGCCTGGTTCTCATTCCTCTCGCTGCCTTCCCATCTTCAGAGTGCAGCCATTCCATTGGCAAGACAGGAAACACCATGACACTAAGGCAGGATATGGCTGCTTTTGCTTTGTGGATTATGTGTGTCACAGAAATAGTCTTTGTCATGGTTTGGTGGGTCCCAATTCATGGACCATGGCTCCAGATATCCTTTCCAACCTTTTTATCTTGATGAGAGTCTGAACCCACTGCTGTATTGCCAATGCTCTGAAAAACTACAGTGACAGAGAATGATTCATAAGTGTTAACACAGAGTTGCACAGGGCTGCCAGCTAACCCACTGCCTGTTTACATCTGGCATAGATGTAGTTCATCATGAACTTTTTAGTTAACACAGGTTAAGACTTGCTGAAACGGATTCACTGGACCCACCAAGTCCTTCCTTGAATGCCTGAGGCTTCCTAACAGCTAGGGAGCCCTATTCATTGAATTGGCAAACTATGAGAAGTATACAGAATTGACAAACTCTGACTCCAAGATGTTCCTGGGAGGTAGAGATCTGGGAGTAGGTAGCATCAAGCTGGCACCCTGCCCAACCCAGGGAGCATTGGGTTTTCTTGCTACCTTGGTGGCATTGCTGGCTCAGAAAAGGACCTTTATCCCTGGTAGCCAGGCATTGCTTCAAGGCAGTGAGAACTCTGCTATGCTTTCTGAGTTGTCCACAGTGAGCTCCTGACAGAATGGGGTACATCCTACAGGTGTACTGGCCTAGGATAAAGGCTGAGGAACCCTGTTTTAGGGATTCTGACCAGTGGGCATGGAGTACGGAGGAGGTTGGTAGTATTTAGAAACTCCCGTGTGCTGCAACTTCTAAGGTTATTCTGGAGTCTCAGTTATCTTGTCTCTCATTTGAAGTCGGGGAAAAAATGAAATGTGGTTGCTGGTAATTGTTAACAGTCTGTTTGTAAAGTATTTATATTTAAAGCATTCATGACTGAAATATCTCCTGAGTTCTTACTGTGTGCCAAGAAATGTGGTAGGTGCTCTAAGTACAAAAAGAAATGGGATATAGTCCCTCTTCATGCTCAAGTCCAGAAGAAGCAGAAATGGAAAACAAATACAATTCAATATAAGATGAGACATTCCGGAGACAGGAACCAAATGTATAGGAGCACAAGTGGTAGAGCCACTAATTCTGTCTAGAGCAGGCTAGGAAAGTTTCACAGCTCCATCTTGAAGGATATAATTGTAGGGTTTTGTCAGACCAGAGGGCAGGAAAGGCATCTTAGGAGGGACAAGGTAGGCAGAGGCATGGGGTCATGTGAGGGTGTGATGAAAGGTCAGTGTGATGGGAACACTGCTGATGACATGTGATTTAAAATACTGTATGCAATGGTAACAGTTACTTCAAATATTATTTACATATTATTTTAAAAAAACAGTGTATGTCGGTGCTGTTAATGTGCTGCTTATCACCCAAATGTCTTTTTACCTGTCATTCTGTCATTCAAAGCACCTATAGTAAGAAAAGTTTCTTGATTATACTGAAGTTATTATTATAATCAATAGCTGTGGCTTACAGGGCACCTACCACATGCCAGGCACAGTGTCAGTGCTTTGTATGTATTATCTCAAATCGTTACAACCACACTGTGAGTTAGGTATCAGCCTTATTTTGCAGAGTCTTAGAAAGCTTGTGACTTGCCTGAAGTCACACAGGCACCAAGCGGCCAAGTCAGGAATCTCACACAAGTAGGTCTTCTTCTGAAGCTGGTGCTCTTTCTTGAATGCCATACTACTTCTCTAATTTAGTGACTGCCTCCCCCCACCATGACATAGTAGTTCTGATATACTAAGGAGCCTTCTATTTATGAGTTGTAAGTGATTAAACAAAGGGAACCTTATTTAGAGTTTATACATCCAAATGTGTATTATCCTTCAAATAAGTTAACTAGGGAAAAGAAAAATATATAGGGGGGAAGTAGTTTTACAGTTATTCATATAGAAACTAATACAATAATTAATAAATAATACAGGAATAAACTCTGTTTCATGTACTTAAAACTGTAAACCTACTTTTGCCCTGCCCTGTGTGTATACCTATTCCATGCTCATACTCCGTTACATATTTGAAATTCCCTTTATAAATCATAAGGAAATTAGTTTTGTTATTCAATAATCATATATCATTTTTTGAATCCAAATAATCCTACCTAGTTTGATCACATACCTTATTTTTTAAATTCGGCTCTGACTGACTTATGGCCATTTCCAAAAATCGAATGTCCTCTTGGTGAAGATTTGACAGCATTGAGGATATTCAGAAGAACAGACTGCATGCTCTCAAGTGATTCCAGGAGGCAGGCTTTAAAGATGGTTTGAGCAATAAAGTGGGATTAGTGCATTGTCTCCCAGGGGGACTGTTTAAAGGAGAAAAAGCTCATTTGAATGCATAATTTCTGGTTTTAGAAATATGTTTCATATTACTTGGCAATTACACGCATTGTTCTAGGCTGTGAGTTCTTTGAAGGCCAGGATGTTGCATCATTCAATAAGTGTGCTGATGAGTGATGTTGAGTACAAATAGAAATGTACTACTGGAGACTCTTAGTTATATGAGAGAGACAGTGGGTTGGACAGATTTTAGATGGTTTCCTAGGACTCTGGGGGTTAAGATTCCCATTATTGTTTGGGATTTCTAATTGCCTTGCCTAATTATAGTTCGTGCCTATATAGTGTGACTAGAATTTAAGATAAAACCCTTGACTTGAACTCTGGAGATGGACTCTTTAAAAGTGATGATTTGTACTTTGTCAGCTAAGACCTAATAGTGGGGAAAAATGATTGCTAAATGAGACTGTTAAAACTGTTCTCTTTTAGAGTAGCAGCAACAAAAATTGGTAAAATTGATTATTGACACAGGGCTTTCACTTCCCTTATCTTAATGTATTGATATATGAGCAACCTGATGAGGAGACAAGCTTAGATAGAGTGGCCCACCCACGACCACACAGTTTTGCACTGGCCTGGGCTCTTCCTAAGCCTTCCTTAAAAGTGATTTGTTTTTATTTGGCACTTGTGCTTTCTTATATATATTGGTTAGGTGACTTTAAACATTTTTCCATCTTAGTAAAAACCAATTAAAATTGTCACTAAAAGATTATATCTTGTCAGTAAGGTTCTGCTCAGTGTGAGAGGTGCAGTCCCTTTAACAGTTTGGAAGAGTGTCAACACATTGTCAGTTGGAGTCATTATCTGAAGTGTTAGAGAGGTGCTTACAGGATGTGTCACCTACAGCATTCATGTGTGCATGTATATACATGCACATGTGCCTGTTCCATTTAAGCCCACTGCTGGAGAAAACTGAAGAGTCTAAAATGAGTCCGGTTGCATTCCTCTGATTTGCAGAAAACAGAACATTTACACTCACAGAGTCATCTCTTTACTAGGTACATTTTCTCCCTGCCTCCCTCCCTAAATCCCTTTCCTTTCCCTACAAAGTGGAGAGAGGAAATTTGAGCCTCAAACCAAAGCTCCATATACATTTCAGAGAGGATATTAAGTTTGTAGTTTGACACATGTGACACTACTAGTGATCACATACTATCAGTAATGATTCAGATGAGAGTGGAATAAATTCATTTTAAAGGTGTAATTGGAAAAGTGAAATTTAGGAAGTAGTGGTTGATGCCAGAATATCCAATGGAACCTCCATTTGCTGGCTTGTGGAGAACTAAGCAAAGTTTATTTTCTATTGTACTTGGACTCTGGTCTGAATGTTTCTTGAACAGTAGCTCAGAATAGTTTAGGCTTTGACCATGACTTTATTTATTTAATTTACATTTTTAGACAGAGGGGAAGGGAGGGAGAAAGAGAGAGAAACATCAATGCGTGGTTACCTCTTGCACACCCCCTACTGGGGACCTGGCCTCCGACCCAGTCATGTACCCTGACTGGGAATCGAACTGGCGACCCTTTGGTTCACAGGCCAGTGCTTTATCCACTGAGCCACACCAGCCAGGGCTGACCATGATTTTTTTAAAATATATTTTCTTATTGCTCTGTTATTGCTGCATCATATTCTCTTCTTGCCAGTCAGGTTGGGATTTCCTATTTAATATGCAGTCTTTTTATTTTTTACTTGTCTCTCAAATATATTGGTATAGTTGAGATACTGTTTCTTCTTCCCTCAATTAAAGGCGTGTGTATAAATTCTATCTTTTAAAATTTCTGATTGTATTAACTTTTTTATCAACTGAGTAGTTTGTTCATTTTCTCCAAAGAACCACTACTGGTGTAACTTACTAATTCTGTTCTTGTATCTCTGTATCTACTTTTAGTTTTATTATTTATTTGACCCCTTTAGTTTTTTTCCCCCCTAGATTTCTTAGAAACAGTTCACTACTTTGCCTTTGTTTCCTTTCTTTTTTGTTTTCATTTTACACTTTTGGACTGGATACATTTTCTCTGAGTTTTGGTTTGGCAGCAGTCCAGTTGTTTTGATGATTTGGTTGTATTTTAGAAATATTTCAAATACTCTGATAGTGTTGTATTTCATCCTTGATTTAGTCATTATTTAAAACTTCCATTGAGTATTACGTACTTGATGCCACACCCTGCAATAAGTGCTGTCAGATAGTTATTTAATTCTTACATCAGCAGTGTCTGGTAGAGGTCATGTTATCTGCATTTTGCTCATGAGGAACCTGAGGCTCAACTAAAGTTGCACAAATAATTTCTTCAATGCTACTATACTGCTTAACAAGTGAATACTGAAAAGAGACCTAGTCTATTTTTTCAGTCTATTTTTGTCAGTTTATTATGAATTATGTGGAATTTCTGCTTCCATTCTCTACCAGTTACAGTCTAGCTTGCACACTCTTCTATACCTTCTGTCACCCTTTTCCTCAGAAAATCTCCAATGGCTTCATATTGCCTGTTAATAAATTTGAAGGACTTTACCTACCTTGATATTTAAATCCTTTACCTTCTTACCCAGTCTACCTTTCCCTTATTTCTTCAGGTGCCTTTTCTCCTGTTTCCCCAGCACCCCACCCCAGAAAATTCACAGAATGTACTCCATGTGTTCCAGTCTCCTGAGATACGAAAGACTGTCTCCCGCTTTTAAAAATCTTATCCCCTTCGTCTAGAATTCTCTGTCCCCAAACTACTGCTCCAGTCTTTCCTCCCTTCCCAGCTCTCCCAGGGAAATTAACCTTCCACATCTCAGTTTATCATTGTATATATATTGGTTTAGCCAAAAAGTCTGTATGGATTTTTCTGTAAAAGAAAAGAAACATTTTTCATTTTCTTCAGTAACTTTATTGATTTGGATATTTTGAGTACGTTGGCTATCTCCCCTGTCATATAACATTGATTGTTCTCAATTAATATCTTGATTTGATTGCTATCAACTTCAACTGGTCTACCTGACCATCGAGCATTGTCCATTGAGAAATCTCCAACACAAAACTTAGCAAACCACTTTTGACATGTTCCATCAGTCACAGCAACTCCTCCATACAGTGCACAAAATTTTTTTTGCATTTCAGTTGCATTTTTACCTTTCTTGAAGTAATGAAGCATAATATGCCAAAAATGTTGCATATTTTCTTCCATCTTCAATATTAAAATAGCTACACAAAAATTTACCAATTTTGGTAAGTTTTTTTAATGCATGCTGATATGACAGTTGTCACAATACAATGTAACAAAGTTGTTTTTGAAAGAAGTTACAAGAGCCTTGGCTGGTGTGGCTCAGTGGATTGAGTGCTGGCCTGTGAATCAAAGACTTGCTGGTTTGGATCCCAGTCAGGCACATGCCTGGGTTGTGAGCCAGGTCCCTGGTGGGCGTGCGCACGAGTGGCAACCACCCCCTGATGTTTCTCTCCCTCTCTTTCTCCCCTGCTTCCCTTCTCTAAAAAAATAAATAAAATCTTAAAAAAAAAAGAAGTTACAAAACAACTAAGTGCTACTAGAGCCATCTTATGTAAAAAACAAACTTTTTAGCCAAACCATTAGTTACCCGTTGATCGATCATTCCCCTCTGCTCCTAATAGTCTTTGAGCATCTTCAGGACAGAGACTGTTTTTTTCATCATCATTGTATATCTCACACATTGCAGACACTCAAACAGGTTTTTACATTTTAAATTATATTTGTGTTTATTGTATATCAATGCCCCGTGATTCTTTTTCCTCTCTGGAAAAATCTGTGTGCATGTAAAGAAATCATACGTTTTTTTTCTCTCCTGCTACTTAATTCTCTTGATAGAACAGTGGTAGGCAGTTGGATAGACATGAGCAGAGGAAAGACAATGGACCAGGTATAGAAGGTCACCAGGACGGAGAGCACTAGGTACTTAGCAACAGGTAAAACTGGGAAAACAAGGACCTCTCCCCCAAGGTAACCTTTTCTCCCTAGCATATTGTTGGTCATGCAGTTTGGACACTCCCCTGACCTTTTCTCCCCTGGTATGTTGCTAGTCATGCCAGTTAGACTCCCTTAGAGGGGAATGAACAAGAGGGGTGGAGCATAGCCTGTAAACATTAAGCCCCCAGGACAGTGAGGTTCTGACCTACAACAAATACCTCTGAGCCTCAAGTGTGTTTCAGCTGCAGGTCCAGAAAAGCAGCAAAACCGTACATGCAATGCCATGGCTGACATCAGGACCAGCTGCAATGACTGTTGATCCCCTGCTCTGGAACCAATCATTCAGTGGAAACTGCAACCCTGAAAGAACACACTTGGAAGAAAGCTGATGAATAGTCTATTGGGATTGTCCCTTGAGACCTCCAGATAAATACCCTCTAGTGAGAAGACCCAGTGCAGCTCTCTCTATGGAGCACACCTGCGCCTTTCCACACCACCTACTCTCAGGCATGTTTTTCTTGATCTTCTCTCTTTCCTAAGCTCCAAGGGCACTTCATTTGCCTCTGTAACTTTGTTTCCTGAGCCCATTTCTTCTACGGCTCACTTCTGCCTGTGTGACTTTTTTCTAAATAAACTTTCTTTTATAGTTTGAGTCTTGGCTCTGAATGCTTACTCAGCAGAACTCAAGTTTCTGCTAAAAACGCAAGTTTCTTAGCAGAACTCAAATTTCAAGATTGCTGAACCAAACTCCATTCTGATGCCATTGGTCTAATACCTGGTACTATTTCACTGCCAACAGAACCATGCTATTTTTATTTACTTGTGTGTTCATTTCCAAAGTTTTCTTAGTAACTTTGTCTACTTGATCTACTATGATTTAATAGTAACATGTAGAAGCCCACAGTGAGAATACCTCTGTATAGTCTTAAAAGAAGAATTGTCAGATTGTTTTCATATTCTGTAGCCATGTTGTTAGGTTTTCATTATTTATATTTTCCTTATTAGTCATCTCTGTATTTTAATTATTTTTGTTTTTAAATTTAATTTATCAAATTATTGTACTAGTAAACTCCTTCTCTTTCTTTACCCAGGCATGATAAACCTTTGTCATCTCCTTTTTTGTAGTTGATTTAACTTGCGACATTGGTTGCAAGTGTGAATCTTAAATACAACATATTTTAGATTTTATTTATTTTTTAATCCAGTAAGTGACCTTTCTTATTATTGGCCTGCGGTAGGCCGGGTAATGACCCCCACCCAAATATGCCCTCATTATTATCCTTAGAAACTGGGAATATGTTCTGTTACCTGGCAAAGAGAAGCTAAGGTAGCATATGGAATTAAGGTTGCTAATCAGCTGATCTGAAAATAGGGAGATCATTCTGGATCCTCTGGCTAGATCCATAATCACAGGAGAAAAGAGAGGCAGAAGAAGAGGTCAGGGTGAGTCTTGTGGGAAGGACTGGACTCTCCACTGCTGGCTTGGAAACTGGATCCAAGGGCCATGAGCCAAGGTGCTCTGAGGCATCCTCTACAAGTAAGATGGAAACATTCTCCCCTAGTGCCTCCAGAAGGATCACAGCCCTGGTGATGCTTTGATTTTAGCCCAGTGAGACCCATTTCAGATTTTTGACATCTAGAACTATAGAGAAAATAAATCTGTGTTTTTTAAGCCACTAAGTGCGTAGTAATTTTATATGGCAGCAGTTGAAAACTAATACAAGGATATTCCATCCTATTTCTGTTTTTCCAATCCTAATATTTGAATTAGGAATTATATTTTGTACTATTATCATAAAGTTCCTTAAAAAATTTACTGCTCCGTGTTATCTCCTTTACCTATGAATCCTGTTTATTATTGTCCTTGCATTTGTTAATGTTCTAATTCACTTTTTTAAAGTTATTGCATTATTTTTTAATTTATTTTTAGAGAGAGGCAAGGAAGGAGAAAGAAAGGGAGAGAAATATCAATGTGTGGTTGCTTCTCACGTACCCACTACGGGGGACCTGGCCCCCAACCCAGGCATGTGCCCTAGACTGGGAATCAAACCAGTGACTCTTTGGTTTGCAGGCCGGCACTCAATCCACTGAGCCACAGCAGCCAGGGCTTGCTTTTCTTTTTTTTATTGTATTTTATTTATGTGGTTACATTTGTCCCTGTTTTTCCCCCTTTGCCCACCTCTACCCAGCACCCCCCACCACATTTCTCAGGCAATCCTCACACCATTATCCATGGATCATGCATATATGTGTTTTAGCTAATTCCTTCACCTTCTTTTATCCAATTTTTAAAAAATATTCTATTTTTAATATTGTTTCTGGTGATATATATAGCCAAATTTGGTTGACAAATGGGTTCCGATTTTCTAGATTTTGCAATTTCCCCCTGTGCTTTCAGAGAGAAAAAAAAATCATCTCAACTGGTTACTTTCTCTATTTTTGGTGCTCACTCCATTTCTATTAGCTTTAAATCCCCCCTTCTCAAGAGTCTAGGGATGAAGTCATTCTTATCTTGGCATTTTTGTTTCTTCAGTTTGGAAAAGCCTCCCTTTGTCTTTGAGCATTAATAATTATAGCTAACATGGATTTAGTGCAGCAGTTATCAAACTATTTTCCTCAGACCCCTTGGGGGCCTTGAGAACCTTTCCAGGGGTCTGTGAGATCAAAACCATTTTCATAATAATACTAAGACATTCTTTGCCTGCCTCTTTCTCTGGGTTGACATTTGCGCTGATGGTGCAAAAGCAATGACGGGTAAACTGCTGGTACCTGAGCCCAAGTAAGAGAAAAGTGTACTAGCTGTCTTCAGATTCTTTACCACAGTGTGCTTTTAGTTACAAAAAAAAAAAAAAAAAGGCCAGCTTCACTTGTGAATGTCCTTGATAAAGCACGAAAAAAATACCAATCTCATTAATCTTGACCCTTGAGTATACATATAATTTAACATTCCATGTGGCAAAATAGAAAGAATGCATAAAGGCCCTCTGCTGTATACTGAAGTACAGTATTGGACTCAAGGAAAAACACTTGTGTGCCTGAGTTACAAGCTGGTGTTTTCATGGAACACCACTTTTACCTGGGACTGTGGCTGTTTGTACTAGGTTATTTGACAGATGTTTTCTTGAAAATGCAAATAAACTTGTCACTTCAAGGAAAACAACCAATTGTGTTTTTGCAAATGGTAAAATTTGAGCTTTCAAGGGAAAAATCAGAATTTTTCAAAAGATTTTATTTATTTTTAGAGAGAGGGTAAGGGAGTGAGAAAGAAAAGGAGTGAGACATGAATGTATGGTTGTTGCCTCTCATGCTCCCCCTCACTGGGGACCTGGCCCACAACCCAGGCGTGTGTCCTGACTGGGAGTTATACTGGTGGCCCCTTGGCTCGCAGGCACTTAATCCACTGTGCTACACCAGCCAGGGCAGAATTTTTAAAATGTTATATGCATCACCATGAGCTTGAGAGCCTTTCAATACATAAAATATTTCTGAAGTGGGTTGTGATAGTAACTAATGTGATTATTTTGCTTTGCTATTGTATAGTGAAATGTGTCAATATTGGAAAGATCTTTATTACTCAGTGAACCAGTATTTTCCATAAGTTCACCGATAGGGTTTTAGATTTCACACCACATTCAATCTTCAAGAAACTACCATTTGTTCAGTTTTGGTGTCCTACCAAAGAAGAAAGTCTACTATTATCTGAAAGAGCTATTAAAATATTTTGTTCTTTTCTAATTACATATCTCTGGGAGGCCAGATTTTTATCATATGCTTGAACAAAATCAACATACTGCAACAGAATGAACGCAGGTATAGATATTAGAGTCTAGGAGTCTTCTATGAAGCCAGACATTTTTAAAAATTGCAAAACTGTAAAAAAATTTTTGGAAAATAGATTTTATTAAAGTTATTTTACATATATTAATATATGAGTTTATTTTAATTAATATACTTAAATAAGTTTTAAATTGTTTAAAGGTTTTATTTATTTTTAGAGAGAGGAGAAGGGAGGGAGAAAGAGACGGAAAAAAACATCGATGTTCGAGAGAAAACATCAGTGGGTTGCCTCTCACATGCCCCCAACTGGGGACCTGGCCCGCAACCCAGGCATGTGCCCTGAGTGGGAATTGAACCATTGACCTTTCCGTCTGCAAGATGATACCCAACTCACTGAGCCATACAAGGGCACAGTTTTAAAACAATACTGTAAATAGCCATAGGTATAACCTATATAAACAAAGCTCTTTGGGATCCTCAGTAATGTTTATGATTGTAAAGGAGTCCTGATACAAAACATTTTGAGAACCACTAATTTAGTGCTTTACACAAAACACTTTCCATATTCATTATCTTACATTCACAACCACTTTATGAAGTACATACTACCCGGATTTTGTAGAGCAGAGTACCTCTCTTTCTTCCCATCCATCCATCCATCACCTATCTAATCTGTCTATCTATCTATCTATCTATCTATCTATCTATCTATCTATCTATCTATCTGCCTATCTATCTGCCTATCTATCTATCTATCTAAATTTGCAACTGCCCCAAATCACTGCAGTTTACACTCTTAGAGGTTTGCTTCAGAGTTGAATTTTGTAGATTTCCTCTAACAACCCCTCCCTTTTTTTCCAATTGAAGTTCCTTATGTTGTTTTTCATAATACAAAGGGCATGCACCTTGCAGAAAAAATCAGCAATCACACATAAAAAAAGTGTGGATACTGTCTTTAATCTTCCCTGCTGGAGATCACTTTTAATCCAAAAAGAAAAAAAAGGAATTTATTTATAAAAAAATATGTATTCTTACGTGTTTAAACTTCAGTACTCTCCATTTAATGCAATACACCTGCTGGGATGTTTTTTTTCCACTGTTAAAAACAGTTTTTGAACTTGTCGATTTTGATGCCTTTTAGTGCTTCTTCTGTTTTTGTTTTGCCTCTTCCACATGAGCAAAACGTTTCCCTTTGAGGACTTTTTTCATCTGGGGAAACAAAACAAAACAAAAAAATTACTCAGGGCAAGATCAGGTGAGTAGGGAGGGTGGGACACAGGGATCATACTATCATGCTGTTTTTTGGTCAAAAACTGCTGAACACTCAGTGCAGTGTTGTATATCTGGATGCTTTTCCAAAAATGTTGACTTATCAGTATAAAGTCAGTACTCAGTTGAAAGGATTTTAGAGGCAAATCTTTGTTTGAATCCCAGATCTGAGCTGCTAGCTGCTTGGACAAGTTAACATCTAAGCTTTCATTCCTCATCTGTAAAATGGGAATAGTGAAAGTGCCTCCTTCATAGGGTTGCTGTGAGTCTTACGTGAAAAAAATCTGTTGAGAAACAGCACAGTACCTCACATTCCACAAATAACTATTAAGTGTTAGCTGTTGATGTTGAATATGTGTATGTAGATAACAGATATGCCAGGGTTATCAAAGCATATTTTACATGCAGTAAAATTTACCCTTTTTAGTGCACAGTCCTATGAGTTTTGATAAATCCATACCCTTGTATAACTGCCACCTGAAGATACAAGACAGTTTCATTGCTGAAAAACTTCCTTCATGCTCCTTTATAACCAATCTTTCCCCCAAAATAGCCACTGGTAACCATACTGATCTGTTTTTTTTGTATCTACAATATGTTTGCTTTTCCAGAATGTCAACTAAATGTAGTCATACAATATTTTGTGTCTTCAATCAGAGTTATTTTACTTAGCATAGTGCATTTGAGGTTTGACCATGTTGTTGCATGCATCCCTGGTTTGTTCCTTTTTAGTAATGATTAGTAGTCCATTGAACGGATGAACCACAATTGGTTTAATTGTTCACCAGTTTATGGACATTTGGGTTGTTTCCAGTGGCTATTATAAATATAGCTGCTTTGCACATTCAAATACAAGTCTTGTGTGGACATAATGTTTTTCTTTCTCTTGAGTAAATACCTAGGCATGGGATTGCTGAGTCATAAAGTATGTGTTTAATTTTATAAGAAACTGCACAAGTGTTTTCTGAAGTGGCTGTACTGTTTTTGCAATCCTACCAGCAATGTATGAGGGTTCCAGTTGCTCCACATCCTTAGCAGCAGTTGTCATAGTTGATCATTTTAACTTTAGCCATTGCAGTGAGTGTATAGTTTTATCTAAGTTTCATTTCCTTACTGTCTGAAAATACTGAGTATTTTTTCATGTGCTTACTTGCCTTTTGTATAACCTCTTTGATGGAGTGTCTATTCTTATTTTTCTTCCATTTTTATCTGATTGTTTTCTTTTTTAGTTGTAAAAGTCCTTTATATGTGCTGATATGTGTACTTTCTCAGATATAAATATATGTTTTCTGAATGTGTCCTACCAGTTTGTGGCTTGGTTTTTAATTTTTTTTTTAATTGTGTCTTTTGGAGAGTAGCTTTTAATTTTGAAAAATTCCAGGTTTATATCCCATCTAAGAAATTTTTGTTTAATCTTAGGTGGCAAATCCCGCCCCCCCCCAGTGTTTTCTAGACATTTTTTAGTTTTGGTGATTACATTTAGATCTGTGATCCATTTCATGTACATTTTGTATATGCTGCGAGGATAAGGATCTAGGTGTATTTTCCCATCTATACTGTTGTTCAAGCACTGCTTGTTGAAACACAACCCTTTCTCCATTGGACAACACGGCAACCTGCATTGCCCTGCCCTGGCAAATACCGAAGGCTCTGCCCCTTCCAACATAACAGGCATGCTGAGATAAAGAAATATGGCCAAATGAAATAACAGATCAAAGCTCAAAAAATAGAACTAAGCAATGAACAGATATCCAACCTATCAGATTTACAGTTCAAAACACTGGTAATCTGGATGCTCACTGAATTGTTTGAGTATGGTCGCAAAATGGATAAAAAAGTGAAGGCTACGGAAAGTGAAACAAAAATATACAGGGAACCAACAGTAAAGGGAAGGAAAGTGGGACTCAGATCAATGATTTGGAACAGAAGGAAGAGATAAACATTCAACCAGAACAGAATAAAGAAACAAGAATTCAAAAAAATGAGGAGAGGCTTAGGAACTTCTGGGACAACTTTAAACAATCCAACATCTGAATCATAGGGGTGCCAGAAGGAGAAGAGGAAGAGCAAGAAATTGAAAAGTTATTTGAACAAATAATGAAGGAAAACTTCCCCAATCTGGCAAAGGAAACAAGACTTCCAGGAGATCCAGGAAGCTCAGAGAGTCCCAAAGAAGTTGGACCCAAGGAAGCACACACCAAGGCACATCAGAATTACATTACCCAAGATTAAAGAGAAGGACAGAATCTTAAAAGCAGCAAGAGAAAAGGAGACAGTTGCCTACAAAGGAGTTCCCATAAGACTATCAGCTGGTTTCTCCAAAGAAAACATGCAGGCAAGAAGGGGCTGGCCAGAAGTTTTCAAAGTCATGAAAAGCAAGGACCTACATCCAAGATTACTCTATGCAGCAAAGCTATCATTTAGAATGGAAGGGCAGATAAAGTACTTATCAGATAAGGTAAAGTTAAAGGAGTTCATCATCACGAAGCCCTTATTACATGAAATGTTAAAGGGACTGACTTATTTAAGAAAAAGAAGATCAAAAACTACAAACAGTAAAACAGAGGAAAGAATGGGGGAAAAGGTACAGGGAATAAGCAGCATAAATAGTAGGTACAAAATAGGCAGGAGGAGGTTAAGCATAGTACAGGAAATGGAGAAGCCAAAGAACTTATATGTACAACCCATGGACATGAATTAAGGGGGGGAGAATGCTGGGGGGTACAGTGGAGGGGAATAAAGGGGAGAAGAGAGAAAGAAGAAAAAAATACCAAAGTAACTTTATGCTCAAGGGAAATGGCACTGGATAGTAACATGAATGTTTATTCTTTTTCTCCTTACAGTTCTTTTCTTAGAATCATGTTTATTCTGTTACAGTTGTCTCAATTTTTCCCCTTTGCCCTCCTCCACCCTTCCCACCCCCTACCCACTTCTCCCACAGTCAATTCCTACTCTGATGTCCATGTCCATGTACCATTCATACATGTTCTTTGTCTTAGTCCCTTCCCCTTCTTTCCACCATTGTCCTCCTTCCCCATCCCCTCTGGTCACTTTCAGTCTGCTCCATATTTCCATGCCTGTGGTTTCTTTTGCTCGTTAGTTTATTTTGTTGAATAGATTCCACTTATAGGTGAGATCATACGGTATTTGTCTTTCACTGACTGGCTTATTTCACTTAGCATGATATTCTCCAGTTTCAGTAACATGGAAGTTTAGAAAGAAACAAATAGCATTGGAAAAGATATATATGTGGTGAAATATGAAATATTATACAAGTAGCCTTGGCTAGGTGGCTCAGTTGGTTGGAGCACTGGCCTGTACATCAAAAGGTTGGGGATTTGATCCCTGGTCAAATCACATACTTAGGTTGTGGGTTTGGTCCCCCATCGGCGCATGTATGGGAGGCAGAAAAAAAAAAAGAAACACAATCCTTTCTCCATTGAGTTGCCTTGAGACCTTTGACAAAGGATAACTGACCATGTATGTATGAGTCTCTGTTGGACTTTGTTCTCAGTCTGTCTCTCCTGATGCTAATTACCATTGTCTTGATTATTTTAGCTTTAGAGTAAGCCTCAAAGGCATGTACTATAGGTTCTCCAACTTTGTTCTTTCTTACAATTATTTTGCCTATTTTAGGTCCTTTGCATTTTCATATACTTTTAGAATCAGTATTTCAGTTTCTATAGAAGAGGCTGCTGGAATTTTAATTGGAATTGCACTGAATCTTTAGAATAATTTCATGATTGGTATAAGCTAAATAATGGCTCTGAAAGACATCTACTTCTTAATCCACAGAACCTGTGAATATTACCTTCTATGGCAAAGAGATGATAATTACTTTACATGCCAAAAGATGTGATTAAATTAAAGGTCTTTTAATGGAAGAGTATCCTGGATTATCCAGGTGGAACCTAAATGCAGTCATAGATTTCCTTATCAGAAGGTGGCAGAAGGAAAACTAGTAAGAGGGGCCAAATTGCTGGAAGCAGAGAAAGAGATTTGAAGATGCTGCTCTGCTGGTTTTGATAATGGAGGTAGGAGCCCAAGGAGTGCAAGAAATGCAGCTCTAGAAACTGGAAAAAGCAAGGAATGGGTTCTCCCCTAGTCTCTGGACGGATCAGTGTCCTGCTGACACTTCAGTTGTAACTGAGTAAAACCCGTTTTGGACCTCCAGAACTCGTAGGAGAATAAATGAGCATTGTTTTAAGCCACCAAGTTGGCTTAAATATGTAATATTTTTTTATAGCAACAATAGGAAACTAATATGTAGAGAATGTAAATCTTAACAATGTTGAATTTTTAAATCTATAAACATGGTATATCTCTCCATTTATTTTGATCTTTAGTTTTTCTTGGTAGTGTTCAGTAGGTTTCAGTGTACAAGTCTGTGCATATTTTGTTACATTGATCTTTAAGTACCTCATATTTGATGCTGTTGTAAATGGCAGTTTTTACATAAGCTTTTATTTTTAGAATTGTTTTAGAATTATAGGAAATTTTCAATAAGTTATAGATAAAAAATTCAACATTCAATGTCTCATTGCTAGCATATAAAAATGCCATTATATTTTTGGTACATTTATTTTGTACTCTGAAACTTTGCGTATTTCACTTATTAGATTTAGTAGCTGTTTTGTTAGATGATATGATTTTCTACATAGAAAGTCATACTGTCAGCAAATAACAAATCAATTCCTTCCTTTCAAATCTTTATCCCTTTTATTTCATTTTTCTTGTGTTATTATTGTGGCTAGGACCTCCAGTACAATGTTAAATAGATGTATTGAAGTGGACACATTGTCTTGTTTACAGTTTTAGGGAGAAAGTATTAAGTCTTTGACTATTAAGCATTATAACTGTGGGTTTTTAATAGATACCCTTCTGCCCTGGCTGGTGTAGCTCAGAGGACTGAGTGCCAGTCTGCAAATCAGAGGGTTGCCAGTTCAATTCCCAGTTGGGGCACATGCCTGGCTTGCAGGCCAGGTCCCCAGTAGGGGGCACGTGAGAGGCAACCACACATTGATATTTCTCTCCCTCTCTTTTTCCCTTCCTTCCCTTCTGTCTAAAAATAAATAAAATTTTTTTAAAAAATTAAGAAATAGATACCCTTCTATTCCTAATTTGTTTAAAGCTTTTATCTTAAATGGATAGTGAATTATATCAAATGCTTTTTCTGGAGCTATTGAGATAATTATGTTTTGTTTTGTTTTTCATTCTCTTTATACACTGAATTTTATTAACTGATTTCAAATGTTAAGCCAAGCTTTCAATCCTGGCTAAAATCACACTTGATCATATATAATATGCTTTTTTATATATTGCTGGATTCAGCTTGCTAATTTATGAAGTTTTTTTGCATCTCTGTTCATGGAAGATACTGGTTTGTAGTTTTTTTGGTCAGGTTTTTGTATCTGGGTAGTGCTGGCCTCATGAAATAAATTGCAAAATATTTTCCCCTCATCTTTTCTTGCAAAAGTTAGTCAAAAATGGTGCCATTTCTTCCTTATATGTTTGGTAGATTTTGTCAGAGCCTGACATTTTCTTTGTTAGAAGGCTTTTAACTACAGTTTTAGTTTCTTTAATAGCTATATAGATATGAAAATACCTATTTCTTCTTGTGTGAACTTTGATAATGTCTTTTATTCAAGAAATTTACTTGTATAGATTTGTTCATAATATCCCCTTGTAATCCCTGGAATGTTTGTAGGACTCATAATGATGTCTCTGCTTTCATTTCCTGATACTGGTAGTTTGTGTCTACTATCTTTTTCTTGACGGCCTTAGCTATAGGTTTACCAATTTTCTTGATATGATCATTTAAAAGAACCAACTTTTAGTTTCATTGATTTCTCTCTAACGTATTTCTCTGTATTTCATTGATTTCTGTATGTATATTTATTATTTCCTTCCTTCTGTTTACATTTTTAATTTCCTTCTCTTCCTAGTTTCTTTTTTAAAAAGATTTTATTTACTTATTTTAGAGGGGGAGGGAGGGAGAAAGAGAGGGAGAGAAATATCAGTGTGTGGTTACCTCTCATGGACCCCCTACTGGGGATCTGACCTGGCCCGCAACCCAGGCCTGTGCCCTGACTGGAATCGAACCGGCCACCCTTTGGTTCGCAGGTCAGCACTCAGTCCACTGAGCAACATCAGCCAGGGTTCCTTCTCTTCCTAGCTTCTTAAAGTGAGTCTTAGGTCATTGACTTCAGATCTTTTCTCATGTAAACATTTGATGCTGTAAATTTCCCTAAATATTACTTTAGCTGCATCTCACAAATTTTGGTATATTGTATTTTCACATTTATTTAGTCCAGAATTTTTAAAATTGTCCTTGCTTTTTTTCCTTTCACCTATGAATTATTAGAAGTGTTGTTAAATTTACAAGTATTTTGAGAATTTTCCATATCTCATTTTTGTTGGTTTTCAGTTTAATTTCATTGTGCTTAGATATTTACTTGTATGATTTCAGCACTTTTAACTTTATTGAGGGTTGTTTTATAGCCCAGAATTTAGTATGTCTTGGTGAATGTTCCATGTATACATTCAAGTAAATTTTGCATTTGTATCCAAGCAGGAATTTGTATCCTGCTTGTATTGGAAGGAATGTTTTATCAATATCAATTAGGTTGTGTTGGTTGATAGTGTTATTACCATCTTGTATATCCTTAGTAATTTTCTGTATGTCTATCAATTATTGAGAGAGAATTGTTAAATTCCAGTAATAACTGTGGATTTTTCTATTTATCTTTAATATTTTAAATGTTAATATTTTCCACATGTATTTTAAAATTTTATTAGGTACATAAATATTTACAGTTGTTAGATTCTCTTTGACAAATTGACTTCGTTATCATTATGAACTGCTTCTATTTATATCTAGTAATTTTCCTTGTTTAAAAATATACCTTGTATTGTGATAGGTAGAATGTCCCCTCAAAGATGTCCAGGCCCTAAGCCCTGGAACCTGTGAATATCTTATGTTACATGGTAAAGGAGACTTTGCAGATGTATTAATTTTACAGTATTAGTTTCTATTGCTTCTGGAACAAATTACCAAATACTTATCATCTTAAAACTACACAAACTTACTATCTCACAGTTTTGTAGTTTTTGTACAGCATGACTTAGTATCAGGGGTGTCCAACCTTTTGGCATCTCTGGGCCACGCTGGAAGAAAAGGAGTTATCTTGGGCCATACATTAAATACACAAACACTAATAAAAACTGATGAGCAAAAAAATGTTTTAATTAAGTTTATGATTTTATGTTGAGCCGCATTCATAGCTTTCCTGGGCGACATGTAGCCCGCAGGCTGTGGGTTGGACACCCATGGACTTAGTTGGATCTTATGCTTAGAGCATTGCAAAGTCAAAATCGAGATATCAGAAGGGCTGTACAACAGGTCTTTGAATAGTGTCATTTCATTATAACATTGATAAGATGCTGTAAGACCTTAACTCTTGTTTATATCATTTAACCTATGGTAAAATTGGTTTTGTTTACATTGTTTTGCTTAAAGTTGCAGAACCTATCAACAGTATTAACTGAGAACTTACTATATTCCTTTCTGGAGGCTCTGGGGATTGACCGATCTGTTTCCAGACTCATTCAAGTTGTCAGAATTTAGTTCAATGTGGTTATAGGGCTGAGGATGACATTTCCTTCCTAGCTGTCAACCAAGAATCATTCTCAGTTTCTAGAGTCTGCCTGAATTTTCTGGTTATTGGACCCCTTTTTCTGACTTCAAAGCCAGCCAAACATTCCTTCTCATGTTTGAAATCTGTATATTCCCCCTTCTGTCCCGTCTCTCCTCTCTGCCACATCTCTCTGACTTACTTATGTGCAGCCTTCTGCTTTTAATAGCTCACATAATTTCACTGGACCCACAAACATAATCTGGAATAATCTCCCTGTTTTAAGGTCAGCTGATTAGTAACCATAATTCCATCTGCAAAGTTATTTCATGGTAGTATCTATATTTGTGATTGAATAATCAGAGGGCAGGAATTTTGAGGAACATCTTTTGAATTATGCCTACCACAGGTATGGACTTCAAGGTAAGGAATAATAGCTCGGATTATCCAGGTGGACCCAATATAATCACATGCACTTTTAAAAGCAGAGAACTTTCTCAGGAAGCAGGAACAATATGGCAGAAGGAAAAGTCAGAATTCTAAGCATGAGAAAGATGTGATATGATATTGCTGGTTTTGAGAGGTAAAGTCCTATGTGTAGAGATCACAGAGAGACTTCTAGGATCTAAGGGTGGCCTCCACCTGACAGCCAGCAAAAAACCTGGGATCTCAGTCCTGGAACCACATAAACCAAAATGCCAACAACCTCTGAATGAAGCAGATTCTTCCCAGAGTCTCTCAAAAAGGGCCCAGCCAACTAACATCTTGATTTCAGCCTTATGAGACTCTGAGCAGAGAAACCAATTAAGCCTATCTGGACTTCTGACATATAGAACTGTAAGATAATAAATTTGTATTATTTTAAGCTTCTACATTTGTGGTAATTTGTTACAGCAGTAATAGAAGACTAAAATAGATATTAATATAGTCATTCCAACTTTCTTTTGATTAGTGTTTTCTTGAAAACTTTTACTTTTTTTCCATCTTTGAGTTTACAGTTAGATAAAGTGGGTTTCTTATAGATACAATACAGTTGTCTTGCTTTTTAAATCTAATCTGACAATCTTTGACTTTTAATTGGTATTTATATAATTTACATTTAATGTCATTGTTAATACCATTGGATTTTAATTACTTTCTTGCTTCAGCCTGGAAACTGCCTCCAGGCAGTAAGCTGAGACAATAATAGAGTTTACCTTCTTAGTTTTCCTTCTTTTTTTCTGCCTTCATGGTCTTTCACTACCTGTTGTCCAACCTCTAAAAATTGTTTCATATATTTTGCCCAATTTCTTGTTTAAGGTGGAAAGGAAATCCCGATTCCTCTTACTACATAAAAAAGTGGAAGTAGAGGTCCTCAACAATGTAATTTCTTTCTTTTTTAAAAAAAGATTTTATGTATTTATTTTTAGAAAGAGGGGAAGGGAAGGAAAAGGAGATGGAGAGAAACATCAATGTGTGGTTGCTTCTTGTGCGCCCCCTACTGGGGATGTGACCTGCAACCCAGGCATGTGCCCTGACTGGGAATCAAACTGGCAACCCTTTGGTTTGCAGGACAGCACTCAGTCCATTGAGCCACATCAGCCAGGGCAACAATGTAATTTCTAATTAATATTTTAATGATATACTCTTTAGGAAGTCCTTTTCATGTGGAAAGAGAGAAATGGAGAGAAATTTATTCAATCATGAAAACTAGAATACATGAATTAAAATGTTACTGTATAGGAATAGGACAGATGGCAACCTTTTATAAAACAGAATCAAATAATTAATGACAAAACTTGACCATATCTTGACATGCCAACATTTCCAGTCTCCATGTCTTGGTATGGCTAGTTCCTTCTGCTTGGAATGCATCTTCATCTCGCATTCTTTCCTGCCTGGCAGTTTTCCATGTTTCTTCTGGAACCAGTTTCGGTGTTATCACCTCTGTGCTTCCCAGTGCCCCATATTTTCTCTTGTGGGCTCCCATCACACCCTGCTCCGTAGCACCATTATGGCACATGTTAGGCTGTGTTATAATTATATGCTTCTGTGTGGACTCCCTCCTACAGGAAGCCCTGGAAAGCAGGGAACTGATTTCAGTCTTCCTTATGTTTTTCTCATCCCCTAACACAGTGTGTAACACAGAACTTTTTAGTAAACTATTGTTGAATTAGTAACTGTTTTAATGTGCTCAAAAATACTGCTATTATTATTCCCCATTTCAGTATCACATATTTATAAATGTGAATCCTCTTTAATCATTTTACTTTTTTCCCAGTAAATTCCTCATCTATGCCTGTCTGCTGCTATTCTCTGTGCTGCTGGCCCTTCGCCTGGATGGCATCATTCAATGGAGTTACTGGGCTGTCTTTGCACCAATATGGCTGTGGAAGTTAATGGTCATTGTTGGAGCCTCCATTGGAACTGGAGTCTGGGCACGAAATCCCCAATATCGGTAATACTGCTTTATAAAACCCATTGGTCTCTCTACTGAGGGAGCAATATCTTGATTTTCACTTTGGACAAAGTAAGGACTATTTTCTTTTCTACATATCTAAGGTTTCATAAGAACTATTATACAGGCAAACTTGAGTTCTAGTCTGAATTTTTAAAAATTAGGTGTTTGACTTGCATTTTCTTACAAAAGCAGTGTTATTTTTGGGTGGTTCATTTCCTAGGCAGCCCACAAAAACCTATGTAGTCTAAAGTTCTGCCAAATAAGAATTGTTATGGCAATGCTAGACTAGGAGGTATGAAACCACCGTATTTGTGGGAGCAATTCTACAAACCAAAGTTCTAGCTCTGATCATCAGGTATATATCCGTCTCCAGTTCAGTCCTGAAACTAGGTCTCCTCTAGTCCCAGTCTGCTAGTCCTGGAGTTTTGGGACTGTTCTCAGTGTGAGCAAGGAGTCCCTCAAATAAGGAAAGAAGATGACCAGATGCTGTGCAGGAAAGCAGAACCTTTGGGAGTTGGGCAGATGTGTGACTTTTATCTTCAGCTCCTTTGTGCCTTTCTTCTTGGATGGCTTAGCTGGTCCTACTGCCCAGAGTTAACTCACTCCAGCATGTAGCCTGGAGCTGCTGGGGCCTTTGAGAGTCGTTTCTCCTTTGCAGAGATTGGAACTTAAGAAAGGATAAAAAGGAGGAATTGAGAAAGGGGCCATTCTAAACCTTCACTAGGATGGTGGGAACTGAAGGAATGCCCAGTAGGCAGATATGGAAGAAAAAGAGGGACACATGCAGCTGCTCATGTGAGAAAAGGGTAGACATTATGACACCTCAACTTGTTTAATTCTTGGTTATTGACGTTAAAATAAGATTCAGACCTTATAAAATATTACCACCTACATAAGAACTTTAAAATTGCCACACAAAGAACCTTGGTAGATGGATGACATTGATGTGTAGCTTTTTTAAGGTTATTAGATTCATTTTATTTTTGGATTACCCATGTGGCTGCAGATCTTTTTATAATGAGATACTTTCAGATATCTAACATCTACTACTCAAAAAATGAAAAGTTAAATTACTGAACATTTTGGGTTTCATTAATTGACAGAAGCTATTTGAACTTCTCTTTTGTTTAAGGTTTTTAGAGCAAGGAAAGGAATTGTATGTATGTAGTTTAATGCACTGAGTATACAGATGTGGTTGTTCTAGTGTCAACAGTAGTCAAGGAAACGTTGGATCCTATAGAAATTTTATTTTCTCTGTGTCCTAAACTCAGTTGTATTTATCATCATCAAGACACATCATAAGTGTTCATCTATATTTTGAATGAAAAATTATAGGCCTTCTAAATTTATTATGAAGCATTTCCTGATTAGTGGCCTTACTATTTTTCTGTTATTCATCTGATAAATTTATGCATGATAGTTAAATAGCTAATGAAACTGATTTTAAGAACAGTTTTAACTTTTTTTGCTCTTCTCTCTTTCATCTGTAGGTGTTAATTCATCCTAGTGGAATAGAAAGGAAAATAAAAAGGCATTAATACTTTTTACTTGCTTGTTAAAATAGCACCTAACAGTAGTTACTGTATTTTCTTGAAATATAACTCACACTTGTTCATAGAGTTATTTTTATAGCATTGCATGAAATGTGATTTATGTGGTTTTTAATTCATTAAGAAATGAGGATAAGCCCTGGCTGGTGTGGCTCACTGGATTGAGTGCCAGCCTGTGCACCGAAAGGTTGCTGGTTCGATTCCCAGTTGGGGCCCATGCTTGAGTTGCAGGCCACGTCCATACTTGGGAGACTGCCAGAGGCAACTGATTGATGTATCTCTCACACAATTGATGTTTCTCCCCTTCCCTTCCCCTCTCTCTAAAAATAAATAAATAAAATCTTAAAAATAAGAAATGAGGATCATGAGATTTAATGGATATTTGTAAGTTTTTAGCAGTAGAAGTGATCAACTTGAATAATCTTGGAAGTACATGAACAAAAGTGTTTTGTACACTGTCGAAATAATAACTGGCTATTACGTCTGAGAATATCTCTTTTATAGTAAAAACTTTAAGACTGATTTGGTTGTAATGTTTATTCCTTGTCATGTAGTAGTTCTATGTTTGAAAGATCACCTGTTAAATATTAAGTGTAAGTTAGCTTTCTGCCTGGTATTCCCTTTGCTTTTTCTCAAATTTGCAAATACAACTCACATTATCAACATAAGTTGGTATTTTCCCTGCATTGTTTGTTTATTATGGAGAATCTGAACTGAATGTGTTTTTCTTCTTCTTCTGTCTCATTTTAGAGCAGAAGGAGAAACATGTGTAGAGTTTAAAGCCATGCTAATTGCAGTGGGCATCCACTTACTCCTGTTGATGTTTGAAGTGCTGGTCTGCGACAGGATCGAGCGAGGCAGCCATTTCTGGCTTCTGGTCTTCATGCCACTGTTCTTTGTTTCCCCGGTGTCTGTTGCAGCTTGTGTTTGGGGCTTTCGACATGACAGGTCACTGGAGGTAAGATTTCAATTTCATATATTTAAGAATGGTCAGTTATTGTAATGTAGAGTTCTTGCCTTTTGTTAGGAAGAGATTGATCATTAACTCTATATTATGATATATAAAGAAACAAAAGACCATGGAAAGAATTGCATTTCACTTTCTTGAGTTAAAACACTGGTTTTTCACCCAGGCTGTCAACCTTCTTCCAGCTTCACATCTTTGCCTGTGTACCTGTTTCAGTCAGACTTCTTATGAAAAAGAGAACCAATAGGATAGATGTAGATATAGGTGTAAATATAGATATAAATATAAATATAAGGAGATTTCTTTTAAGGAGCTAGTGCATTCAGGGCAAGACTGGGATCCCATTTCATTTCATGTGCACTGATCCACATTGAAGTTGTGGGCCCGCAGCCCTATGTAGATTGGTTCCAGGGAGAGCTTGACACTTGAGTTTTGTGGGTAAAAAGTGGAAGAAGGAGTTGGCATTGGGTTGGAAGGAATCTGAAGGGTGGATTACTTAGTGTATGTGAACCTTGAGAGGAAGGTGCCTGTGAAGAGGAAGGGTGATAGAGCAAGGGTCTGTGGGAAATAGAGAGAACAGGACCCTAAGCCTCAGGAAGAGCTTGGCCTTGAACAGGGACAGTGATTCCTCTGGTGCTGGGGGCAAGGGTATGGGTAGGCTGTGGAGTAAGAGTGCCCTAGAGGGCCCACATTTACTCTCCCTGCAATTCCCAAGACTGAACAATCCAGCCACTTCTCTTCACTGCCCCCTGTGGCTCCTTTCCCACAGTATTGACATTCCATGACGGAGTATGATTAGGAAAAAAAATGTCTAAAAAGAATCCTGGGGGAACAGTAATTTGAGCAACTTTGAGAAACTGTCAGTTAGATCCTCCTTTCTCTCCTGCAACCTGTTACTTGGTCATCTCTGCACATGCCCTTCCCTACACCCTTTTCCCAGAAGTCATTCGAGACCTTTGTTCTCTCTCATTCCTGTCTGTCCATCCTGGGACAGATGCTTGTAATTCAGGCCCTCTCCCCTTCCTGTTCTTCTGAGTTTTTGCTCCTGAACTTATCCACACTGTCTTCAGTAACTCTGCCCTCTGTCATCTGAACAAGACAACAAAATGACAGCAGCAAAACCTTCTCAAGTCCTCTGGCTATTTTTCCTTTGCTTTACATTCACAAAAAGGTTCACCCAAAATAATGCTATTCTCAACTCATGTTCTCTGCTTAGCCCCTGCACACCATGAAACTGGCACTGAGAACCCTCTGACCAAAACCAGTGGGCCCTGTCTTCATTTTTTCTGGGCACCGGCCACTCTACAACTCCAGGCACTCCTGGTCCTTAACCAGTCTGGCCACCCCTGTCTTAGGCTCCATTGCTGTTTCTTAGGATTCTAGACTTGAGCATTTTCTGTTCTCACTCTGCATAATTTCTCTGAATATCTTGTCTATACTCCCTGGTTCCACTGCCACTTATGTGGTATCACCTCCTAAATTCTTACTTCTTATTTTTAAAATCATGTTTGTTCTATTACGGTTGTCTCAGGTTTTTCCCCCTTAGCCCTCCTCCACCCCTCCCACCCAGCACCCCTCTCCCACAGTCAATTCCCACTCTGTTGTCCCTGCCCATGGACCATTCATACATGTTCTTTGTCTAATCCTTTCTTCTTCTTTTCACCATTGCCCTCCTTCCCTATCCCCTCTGGTCACTTTCAGTCTGCTCCATGTTTCCATGCCTGTGGTTTATTTTGTTTGTTACTTTATTTTGTTGAATAGAGTATACTTATAGGTGAGATCATATGGTATTTGTCTTTCACCGACTGGCTTATTTCACTTAGCATAATATTCTCTAGTTCCATTCATGTTGTCACAAAAGGTAGGAGTTCCTTCTTTGTTTCTTTTTTTTAAATGCAGATTGATTTTATTTATTTATTTTTTAAATGTCAAAATCCATTATAAAATACTTTAAAAATTTAAATCCATTATAAAGTCTCAGCAATTAAAACAACATGACACCAGTACAGAAATAATCAAGTAGATCAATGAAATGAGCATTTTAGAAACAAACGTATATATCTGTCTAACAATGTAATATATGATTAAATTGATATTTCACATCAATGAGTAAATAAGGCTTATTCAACAAAAAAGGTGCGTGGACTACTATTACTTGAAGTAAAACAAATATAGAGCCCTATTTCACACATTATACAAGAAATATTCAAGTGAGTTAAAAATCAATATGTAAAATCTAAGGAGTTTTAGGAGAAGATACAAACTAATATTTTTCTTACCCTGAAATAAAATATTCAAACCCAGAAGATACAAAGAAAAATATTGACAATATGACTATATTAAACATTTAAGACTATATAGTAATATACATATAAAAAAGTTAAATAGAATAGGAAAGTAGTTGCAACACATCTATAAAAAGGTTAATAGTGTGTGTGTGTGTGTGTGTGTGTGTGTGTGTGTGTGTGTGTGTGTGTTTAGGGAAAAATTCTACAAGCCTTTAATCAAAAAATGGATAAAAAATACCAAAAAGTCATTTAAGCTTTTTAAGAATAATGGAAATAGGCAAAAAATATACAAAAACAGGTTTAGTTTCAACAAATAAGTAACAAATTAAAATACATCATTGTCACAATCAGATTAATAAGTATTAAAAATATTGGTAATATCAAGTATTGGTGACTGTGAAAGGAACTACGTATTCATAGACTCTTTTTCTTCATCTTAAAGCAGTCCCTTTAGCATATTTTGCTGTATGGTTTGGTGGAGGTGTATTCTTTTAGCCTTCTTCTGTCTGGGAAACTCCCTATTTCACCTTCCATTTTAATTGAGAGCCTTGTTGTGTAGAGCAGTCTTGGTTGCAGGCCTTTGCTTTTCATGACTTGGAATATTTCTTGTCAATCCCTTCTGGCTTGAAGTGTTTCTGCTGAGAAGTCAGATGCTAGCCGTATTGGGGCTCCCTTATATGTTACTATCTCTTTCTCCCTTGCTGCCTTTAAGATTCTCTGTCTTTGATATTTGACCTTTTAATGATGATGTGTGTTAGGGTGGGCCTCATTGAGTTCCTCTTGAATGGGACCTTCTGTGCTTTCTGGACTTGTGTGACTTTTTCTCTCCTCCAATTAGGGAAGTTTTCCATCATGACTTTCAAACATGTTCTCTATCCCTTCCTCATCCTCTTCTCCTTCTGTATCCCTATTATATGGGTATTATTCCATTTCAGGTTGTCCTGCATTTCCCTCAATGCCTCTTCAATCTTTTTGAGTCTTTTTTTCATATTCTTCCTCTTTCTGGGAGCTTTTTTGTTCCTTTTCCTCCAGCTCGCTGATTTGATCCTCAGCTTCATCCAGCCTGCTTTTGATTCCTCCTACTGTGTTCTTCAATTCAGAAATTGTATTCTTCATTTCCTCTTGTCTCTTATTGATAGTTTCTATGTCCCTTTTCATGCTGATAGTTTATAGTAAGTTCCTTCTCGTTTTCCTGTAGCTTTTGGTAATTCTCTCTGAGCTTACTGAGCTACTGAGCTTCCTTATAACCATTGTTTGGAACTCAATATCTGAGAGTTTACTTGCCTCTATTTTGTTTAGTTCTCTTTCTGGGAATTCCTCCTTTCCCTTTGATTTGAGGGTGCTTCTTTTTCTTCCCATTATTTGTGAGGCTCTTCTTTTTTGCTTCTGCTTCTTAAATTGATCTGTCTTGATTTCCTGACTTTGTGGTGTCAACTTCTATCGTAAGAAGACTACTGTTTTCTCTTTCTGGATCTGCCTCTGATGATGTCAGATGTTGTCCCTCTCTGACCTTAGGCAGTCCGTTCGAGACTTCCTGGAATCTACTGTCTATGGCTGTCTCTTTCAGGTGTTATTCTAGTCATTCTGCATTCAGCAGGCTGTCTAAGACACCCCAGGGCAGGGCAGAGTCCCTCCTGAGAGCGAGGTTATTGGGTCCTCTCAGGCTGGTGCTGCTCAGGGGAGCTGTCAGCCTGAGCCTGATGACTGCTGCTGTATAGGGAAGGAGTCAGCACCAGGATACTGCCAGCTATTTTCTCTGTTCTCTTCCCAAAGCCTCCATCACCAGTCTCTCCTCAGGTGTCTATAGACCACTCTGTGCGTCCGTTAGCCAGGGATCTACTATTTGTGCTTCAACTCTGTACTCAGCAGTCAGGCTTAAGCACCACTGGGCCAGGGCCAAGTCCCTCCTGGGGGTAGGGTATTGTATCTTCTCATGCTGCTGCCACTCATGGGAGTGGTCTGTCTAAGGAGGATGGCTGCTGCCACATGGTGGATGAGTCAGCACCAGGATCCCGCCATCCACTCTCTCAGTCCTCTCTCAATAGTCTCCTTCCCCAGTCTTCTCTGAGGCACCTCCAGCCCACTCTGCTTCCGCCTTAGCTGGAGACCAGGGTAAATGGCTGCAAATAAAATTTTTTTGTGTTGGCCCTGTAGAAGGCTCTTTGCGTCTCCAGCCTCCTGTCTCTGGCAGAGAGGAACCCTGCCGCTTTTCACAGCTGGCTGTTATCTGTGTACTTTGCGAGCTCTGGTGCTGTAGGCTGGAGATCCCTGCTTATGGTTTAGACCCTGCTCTTCTCAGGAGATCAAACTGGCCGTTTCAATATCTTCTGGTGCTGCTGCCTGTGGGCACCCTGCCCACCTTCTCAAGTCTCTATCACACTCCTTACCAGTTAGGTTGTGCTGAATCTGATTCTTCTGTCTGTCCGAGGTTATAAGGCTCCTCTCTCACTGTTGTTCAGTTGTTTGTTCCATGTGATTTCTCCGCAATTTAATTGTAATTCCAGATTGGTCCTGGGAGGAGGTCAGAGTGATTTCCATTCACTTCTACGCCATCTTGATTCTCCCACCTCCTAAATTCATGTATCCAAACTTAGATATCTCCTGTAGCTCCAGACTCCATATCCAGTTTCACCCAAATTTGTATTCCCTATAATGAATAAAGGCTCCATTCCCACCCAGTCATCCTACCTTTCTATTTTATGTGTCTCTTGCTTTGCTTGTTTTTCTATTACCTGAGCAAGTAATATAAAACAAGCTTAAAACTCATTTGCAAAAGATTCCATTAAACAAAGTCACTGAGTTAAAACATTCTAGATAGTACCTATTTGGTTCAGCATTTCTCATTGGAGGATGGGGTATGCACTTAGCCTTCTGGATAGAAAATGTTTTATTTAACAGGACTGTCGTATGCATTGCAGGACCTCTGCCCACTAAATACTAGTGGAGATGCTCCTCTCCCTCAGTCTTTGTGACATCCAGTAGTGCTCCTGCATATGTGTAGCCTCTCCCCAAGAGGGTAGCTGTTGCCCAGGTTGAAAAGTACCAACTTGTATAGGGGGTGAGAAGGAGGTTTAAGAAAAAAAAATGTGTTACCTTGTTCCTTAGAAAGCAAAAGCATATACAAGGGCTAGGACTGCATTGAGCATGAAACAGTATTTTCCTAATGCAGTGTTATAGAAATTGGTCATTCATATAGTCACAGTCTTGGCATTTCTACTTACAAGTAGAAATACCACGCTGGTAGCTGAGCTCCCCTTTGGTTCTTATATCCCAGAAGGAGGAGTACCTATATTCACTAAAGTGTGTTTGGGGATAGGCTCACACACAGATGTGAAGGAGTCAGGCTTGGCCAGCATGCCCTATGCAGATTGGGAAGGATATGATAATTTTCAGGCAGAGACAGGAGAAAATCTGTCATGTTGAGTCAACTCTGGTGGCTCAAATATGTCTAGAGCACAGTTTTGCAAGCTGCAGAATTTTTGGAGATGAGTAGTGGTAATATTTGCACAACAATACGAATGTACTTAATACCACTGAACTGTACAAAGGTGGTTAAGATGGCAAATTTTACGTTGTGTGTATTTTACCACAATAAACATATGCCTGGCCCTGGCTGTTGTAGCTCAGTGGATTGAGTGCCAGCCTGCGAACCAAAGCGTCACTGGTTCGCTTCCCAGTCAGGGCACATGCCTGGGTTGCAATCCAGGTCCCCTGTAAGGGGCCCATGAGAGGCAACCACACATTGATGTTTCTCTTCCTCTCTTTCTTCCTCCCATCCCCTCTCTATAAGAATAAATAAATAAAGTCTTTTAAATATATATATGCCTGGGACATAAAGTAGAAAGGAGGACATTGTGGCAGTTGGAGAAAAGGGAGGCTGTACAGAGGGATTGGGTTGAGTAGGGGCTAGATCCTCAGTCCTCAAAGCATGTGCCGAACTACCATAGGTTCCATAGTCAACTCACGGAGTACCATGAGGTATTGGACGTTTTTGAGGAAAAAGCATACGTATCTGACATCTGTGGGGACACCACAATTGCTCCAAGTAGATTATGGTTTTATTATTAGTTTACATTGCATTCTTTTTGATAATATCACAAAAATCTGGGTTGCTGGTAGATGAGAAGGTAGTATTGTGCAAAAATCCCTATGGGGAACAGGTAACGAGGATGGAAATGTCTTGAGAAATTATGCAGTACCCAAAAGGCACACCTATCCCCTTAGGAATTAGTTGTGCTTATTTAAGAATGAAATAAAAATATTTTTCTTTCAATTTATGTGACTATTTTTAGATGGCTACTTAGGACACAAATACTAAGTTTAGATCTAATTACTTAAATAAATGGAACTATTAGGTACTTCTTTTTGCCCAGGTGCCTATGAAAGTATTGCTCAGCCCCTAAATGCCCTGTGATCTGGGAACTTTTGAGCAGCTCTGGCCCAGATCCAGTGGCCTCATGAGATTTTTATTTCTGTAGGCACTGGTGAGCCTTTGAAGAGGAGTAAGCACTGTGAGCAGAAGATAGGCAATATGGAGAGCATTGGGGACCGGAGGACCTTTGGGACTGGAGGCTGGGAAGCTCGTCAGGGCTATTGGAGTACTTTGGGTCTTTGGGATGAGGAGGGCCTAACTAGGCAATATAGTCTGGATAGTAGAGGACAGGAATGTGGTGACTGAATAGGAGAATGTGGGAAAAGGAATATAGGGTGCTTTCTGGGTCATAGTGTGGGTAATTAGGCCACTAATTACCTTACAGCAAGATGGGAGACTACCAAAATGGGTGCGACAGGATAGAGGTGCAGGGAGTAATGAACTCAGTTTGGGACTGGCTTTATCTGAGGTGCCTGAAGGAGAGCTGGGTCTGGGCCACAGCAGGAAAGCTAGACTGGAGACAGAGATTAGAGGACCAATCAGTAGGAGGTAATACAAAAAGCCTGGAATGTGGATGACATTTCTTCTCCTCCACCCCCAGGGTGGAGCAAGTGAGTGAAAGCATGTATGTTTGTGTCTATGTCCCTCTAGTGGTGAGAGAAGACTGAGTTTAAGGTTCTGGGGAGAATCACCGTTTAAGGAGAGGGAAAGGAGACTGAAAAGAACTGTCAGAGTACCAAGAGGTGGGCAAAACTATGCCATAGGACCCTAGATGGAGGAAGCAGTGGTCAGCAATATCAAATGCTGCAGAGACAATCAGTAGGATGTGAATTGAAGTGATGTGATGCTGGAGAGGTTAATGGCAACCTTGATGAAAGAAGTTTCTGGGTGGTCCTCGGAGTGGAGGCCAGATCACAGTTTGTCGAGCTTGGAATGGCAGGGTCATGGAGCTTAAGTACCATGATGTCTCACCAAGTTTGAAGGTCATGGAAAAGGAGAGCTAGAGCTAGGAGGGCAAAGCGGATCAAGGGAAGTGTGAGTTCATTTATTCTTTGGGTTGTTTTGTGCGTGTAATGGTAATGACTTGAATTTGTTTCTGCGTTTCTGGGAAAGATCAGTGGAATAGGTAGGGTTACAGATACAGTAAAGTATTTGTAATTGATGTCTTGATGTGACAGGGACTCCAGCATCAAGAAAGGAAGGGGTGGGTGCAGAGCTGAGTCCTGGGTACAAGAAGGAAATACAGAGGTAGTTAGGAATAGACATGTTTGTGGGTAGCGGCAGGAGGGGAGCTTGGGGAGTCCTGTGGATTGCCTCTATACTCAGCCAGCCTGCAAAGAAGGTCATTGCCTTGATGAATATGAAGGGCAAGGCAGCCACTGAGCAGAAGGGTCGAGGCAGGAGAACAGGGGCAGGTTTCTCCTTGGCACAGCACTACTTCACTCCTGTAGTGCTAGAAATCTGTCAGTCCCAGTGTAACTTAATAAAACTTTTACCATATCATAATTTGCATTTCCTTTTAGTATGTTAGCCAAAAAATTGCAGTAATGAATACAACTTTTACTTTGTTTAACTGTTTCTTCTCTTGATTTTTAGTTAGAAATCCTGTGTTCTGTCAACATTCTCCAGTTTATATTCATTGCCTTAAGACTGGACAAGATCATCCACTGGCCCTGGCTTGTATGTAACTATTTAAATCCTTAAATAACTTTTTTAAAGTTTTTATTTATTTTCTTTTAGCGAGAGGGGAAGGGAGGAAGAGAGGGAGAGAAACATCAATGTGTGGTTGCCTCTTGCATGCCCCCTATTGGGGAACTGGCCCGCAACCCAGGCGTGTGCTTTGACTGAGAATCTAACCGGCAACCCTTTAGTTCCCAGGCTGGCGCTCATTCCACTGAGCCACACCAGCCAGGGCTAAAACCTTAAGTAAACTTTTGTATTATAAAAATATTTTGTGTTCATTGGAGAAAACATAGAAAAGACAGATAAGCATAGGTAATAGAATAATTATCACCCATAAGCCACTGGGAGATAAGATATTTAGAGTATTTCATTTCCTTGTTTCATGGTTTATTGTTTCATAAAGATAGTTGAGAACATACCACATATATAATATTGTATTCTACTTTTTTGTTCTAATGTTTTATCATAAACATTTTCCCATATCAGTAAAAGATCTTTAAAAACATAACTGTTAAAGTTTAATTGCTGGAAAAGATTCTTCAAATGCATTTACCAAATCATCTCCTTATTTCTGAATATGGAGGTTATTACTAGTGTTTTGTGATTATAGATCATGCTGTATAAAAATCTTTTCCTGTTTTTTTTTCATTATTTTCTTAGGAAAGACTCCAGAAACAGTATTACTAGGCCAGAGGATAGGCACTTTTTGGAGATTTTGAAATATAAATTGCACTGCCAATTTACTTTTCACAAAAACTATGCCAATTTATACTTCTACCAAGGGTGAAGTCTAAGTCATGCTTGTAACCTGTGGCTTCGGTTAATGTGTGTTTGGTTAATAATGACTGTGCATAGATAGATGGATGGATGGACGGGTGAACAGATGGATGGATGAATGGATACATTCATATGTACATATATATACATGGCAAGCTACAAATTAGAGAATGCATTACGGTTTCAACTATTAATGCATAGAAAGAAGATAAGAATGAAGGTAGAAGAGTTACATTGCATCTGGGAGGTGGTCATGCCAGTGTCTTTTTCCCCTCTGCTGTTTAATGTGTATTTTTGCACATAAGACATTTTCTGTAATTCACATGGTTTACTTTTAAAAAAGAGAAAATAAAAAATATAGTATGAAAAATAGTTATTTGGCAGCAGGGAAGAAAATAAGGGACTATATGTTGCCTTCACAATGAATACAGACAAAGCTCATCACTTCTGCCCAAAGTCTTTGATGAAATACTCATAATAGAAAATAATTGTCCGGGCACCCATCCTACATCTTCAGGGTGCTGTATCTGGAGAATGGTAATTGGGTTTCAGACTTTCTGTTCTGACACGGAGGAAACAAACCTTGGGAAAACCAAAATTTTAGTGTATGGTAAATCAGAAAAAAAATAGGAGTTGTGAATGTTTTCTGTAGGTGAACAGAGGGATTTTTACAGACCTAATCTAGTGCAGGTCCCAGCAGATGAAGCAGTCTAATTGCACATTTCCCACAATGATCAAAAGAGACCAGATGAGGCCATTAGGACCTCTGACATTTCACCCACGGGGGGCAAGCCACTAAATGCTAGTCTGATCACAGGGCAGAGGCTGTGCATAGACTTTACAGGAAAACCTATGATCAGGAACTCCAAGCTACTCAGGAGGACAAGAGCTTGTGGGCTTGTAGGGGCTTGTAGGGGCTTGTGGGGGCTTGTAGGGGTTTCTGGTACCACAGCAACAGTCACAGAACCCATATAGAAGAGGTGGCAGGGACCAGGTAACAGAGCCCTCCCAGCATCAGTGTGCAAGTTGCTGGAAGGCCTATGCACCCATGGCAACTGAAGCTTCCAGAACACACATTCCCCAGTCTTTGGCCAAAGTACTTCTGGCAGGATGGAGAAACGATGTGAAGAGGGTATGTTAGGGTGAGATGGGGTGAATGTGCATGGAGTGTCAGCACTGTCCTGTTTCCCTGGGGGTTGGGGGCAAGAGGGTGATGCTGGCAGAGCAGGTACAGGCTAAGTTAGATCTTACCTTATGAAAAGCAGCTGCGGGGCTCTTCACCCCAAGAATGATCAGTGGTGGAACATTTACAGGGCAGGTGGCAGGTCCCACAGTGAGCACACTGTGTGTCCTCACAGCATTCCCAACATGTAGGGCTGTTCACATTCATACTTGCAGTATCTTCACCACTAGATTCAGCAAGGGGTTGACTATCCCCTCAGATGCTAGGGTAGAAAGTAGACTACTTTAAAGACATTTATTCTCTCCTTCCCTCAGGTTGTGTGTGTCCCCCTTTGGATTCTCATGTCCTTTCTGTGCCTGGTGGTTCTCTATTATATTGTATGGTCTGTCCTGTTCCTGCGCTCCATGGATGTGATTGCAGAACAGCGAAGGACACACATAACAATGGCACTGAGCTGGATGACCATTGTTGTGCCTCTCCTTACTTTTGAGGTAAGCTTTTGACAGTAGAACTTCCAAGGTCCTGAGGCTACCCTTTCCTATGAAAGCACTCTGCATAAGGGCAGTTAACCCTCCTTGGATGTCACCATGAGCTAACTTTTGAAGAGCATACCAAGAGAGAATGACAGTAAAATTAGAACATTGCTTCTTTGGGGGAGCTGGGGGCTAGCAGTGAGAAATGCACCTTTCTAGGTATGAGGCACCTATATGCAACAATTTGTCTACTTCTAGAAAGAAAGTTGGGTGTTGTATTTTCATGTATGAGTTCTGTGGAGAACTATAGGATGGGCACTGTTGGCTCCTCAGAGCCAACTCTGGAAGGAGATTCCCATAACGATCATGGTGATGGATGCTTTGCAGGTAGACAGATACTGTTTCTTCAAAAGTAGAGGGTTTCTGTGGTCTCTGGTCTCCTGAAGAGCTGACTTCCCCGCTTATGAGACCTGATGACGGAGGAATGCTCTGGCTTCAGACATTGTACATTTGTAGATGCTGTATCCACGAACCTCAACTGTTTCTCTTTCCTTAGATACTGCTGGTTCACAAACTGGATGGCCACAATGCATTCTCCTGTATCCCAATATTTGTCCCCCTTTGGCTTTCCTTGATCACTCTGATGGCAACCACATTTGGACAGAAAGGAGGAAACCACTGTATGTACTCAGCATTTCAGAAATCCTTGACCTGTGCGTGTATATGCATGCATGTGCATGTGGCCCTGCTGTAGGAAAGGATGTACCTGAAGGCCCTTAGGGAGTTTGTATGGGAAAACTGGCACTGAGGAAAACCTGGAATCTTACAAGGGAAGGACATGCTGTCAACCTTGCTTTCCCTCTCCTGCATTGTGGCCTCCCTACAAGTACACTACAGTTTGATGTAGGAGTGACCATGGTAGGTAGCCTGTCTTGAACCCCGTCCCATCTGCTGTAATGTGAGAATTAAGGTACCTCTTTCTCAGGGGATCCTGAGGATTAGCTGAAAATCCACATCATCCATTGAACCCTAGGATTCCTCCTAGGTCCTCTTTCCTTGCTTTCCCCACTGTCATTCTTGACATCACCAGATCTTGTCAGTGGTGCCCTGCTTGCTCTCTCTTCCTCTCCACCTACAATGCTGTGATACCCAGGTCTGAAGTGATCTATGAGGAGAGCCCCTTCCTCACTAGACTGAGAGCTCCTTTGCATGTAGCCCCTGAACCTGCCTTCTGGAAGCCAATGGGAGAGAGTGTTATGGCCCAGGAGAGCCAGCACTGATCTGATGGTCCAGGGTACATGGGAAGAGCGGGCCTCAGAGAAGTAGCTGTGAGGTAGCCCCATGAGCTCAGGCTGCGTCCTGGCCTGGACCAACATGTACCTGCCATACTCCTGGATTCCAAAGGATGACAGAAATGGTTTCCTTGGATGCCACTCTGTCACATGCTAGTTCGTCCAGGATGGGGAAGATTAGAGGATGTCCACAGAGTCTAGATGCTGCAGGTATTTGAGATTCGCTAGAGCAAGTACTCAACTTGGAGCACCCATGAGAATCCCTGGGAGGGCCTTTGCAAGCAGACTGTCCCTACCCACCAATTCTGATATAGGAGGTATGGGCTAGGCCAATATTGTATCCCTACCAAGGCCCCAGGGACCCTATCATGGTTGGTCTAAGAAACCCACTTGGAGCACCATGGAGCTTAGATCTGACTTTTTGTCCTTAGTGGATATTTAGGTCTTAGTCAGTCTTCATTTCTTCTTTCCCCTGGTGCATTTTTTTTATTGTTCAATTACAGTTGTCTCCATTTCCCCCCATTACTCTTACCTGCCCTGCCCACCCCACCTCCCACATTCAACCCTCCTCCCCGTTGTCCTTGTCCATGGGTCTTTTATACATGTTCCTTGACTTGACCCAGAGACATGGAAATAAAGAACAAACTGACAGTTACCAGAGGGGAGTGGGGAGAGGGATAACAGGGGGATGGGACAAGTCAGTCTTCATTTCTAAGATATCAGGGTGAAACTTCTCATTCAGGAAGGAAAAATAATATGAAATGCAATGCAGGCTAGTATTTGAAAAAGTGCATTCTTCTTTTTCAGGGTGGTTTGGTATTCGCAAGGATTTCTGTCAATTTCTCCTTGAAATCTTCCCATTTTTGAGAGAATACGGAAATATATCCTATGACCTCCATCATGAAGATAATGAGGAAACAGAGGAAACCCCAGTTCCAGAACCACCTAAAATCGCTCCCCTGTTTCGAAAGAAGACCAGGGTAGTTATCACCCAGAGCCCTGGGAAGTACATCCTCCCACCTCCCAAATTAAACATTGAAATGCCAGATTAGACTCCACTTCCTGGGGCAGAACGTAAGCGCACTGGGACGCATGTGCTCCTCTACCTTCCTCTGCCTCTTTGTTGCCCTCCCTCAGAACTGGAATTGGAGCTAGGGCTCCAGGTATGTCCATCTCATGCCTTGTTTGCACTCAATGCCTGCCAGTGACTCACTACAATGGGACACACAGGTGGCAGGTGACTGGGACATGTGCAGTGGTTTGGGGCGTGTCAGTGGATGTGGATGTTTTGGCGGGAGCACATGTGAGAGGGAGAGATCAAGCTGGTTCAGACCCACTGGTGATGGCTGATTAGGCCAGAGAAGTACCATTTACAGAGCTGGTTTTTCAAGTTCTAAAATTCCTATCAAAAGTGTTAATTTGAAAATGTGTTTTTAAACTGGGCCAGTCTCACCTTAGCTTAAATTCTCCTTTCATGGCATAGTCAGTAGGAACTGTAAATAGGCCTTTCTGGCACTACATGTGTATCCATACCATCATTACTGTTTGTGTTCCTGCTGTGGAAGTAGTTTCTCTTTGGGCATGCTGACAGCAGTTTTTAATGGCCCCATCAGTGAGCCCTTTCTAATGGAGTGACTCTGTGCTTGTATAGTATTTATACAAATATTTTAGCATTGTAATATACTGTGTTAAATCCTAGTTCTGTACAGTATATTCTGTTAAAGTATTTTTTTACAAGCTTTTACTGGAGACATGTGTTCTGTTGCAGAAGTCGGTGGCACGCCTGTCCCACCCACTGTGGTGCCACCTCTTAACAGGACATCGCCATTTTCCCTTCAATTTCTCCACATATACAGTAGCTGCTACTGCCAGAACAGCCATAGTAAGCAAGAAATGGTCTGTGCTTTTCTACATTCTGTGAATATTGGCCTGCCAGAAAACTAGCACTATTTGAAACTGGAACACTGGGGGAAGTTGCTGAGACTAGAAACAGCCAGTAGCATTATGTATATGAGAAGATATGAGGCTTTTTGTTTGCCCCCAACAAGAATGCTGCTGGCTAGGCCCATGCTTTTAGGTAGGAGGGCAGTTGCTCCAAGAGCTGGTGGTAAAGCCAAGTGTCAGAGGGGAAGAAGTCAGATCCTACAGGTAACAGCTTACTGGGAACAAGTAGGCCATTTTATAGAGGGTAAAAGGAGCACTGACATTCTTATCCAGGAAAAGAGTAGAGGGTTTAAGGCAGGCATCTGCCAACTTGCCTAAACCAAAACTGATGTCCACCACATATGTGACTCTAGCCTGGCCCTGACCTCTAGCCAGACTGTTCTGTCTGGAGGGAAAGGAGGCATTCGGAATGGTAGAGCCTTTCCTGCTTGGTGTGTAACAAATGTAGATCAATCCACTATTTTTGCTCCCTTTAGCTGTTCAATAAACTGGTTCTTCATTTTCAATGTGCTCTGTGTGGGTCTTGTTTTACATACGGTATAGGACTCTGGAATTTTTCTGAGCCAACAGGGAAGCAAATTGCTAGCTGCCACAGGTGGTTGAGGCATGCAGAAGTGGGTGAAATTTCCTGTCCTTAATGAGTCTTCAGGTAGAGCCTAAACATGCAGTATGCAGAGGGAAAGAGTGGTGTCATAGAGATTCTACTGTTGGCTGGAGAATGGAATTCTGCAATTGTTAGAGTTCAGGAGCCTAGCCTTACGGAAGTCGTTGTAGGTTACAAGACAGTTTAAAGCTGATATAGGCTATTTAGTGGTCCTAAGGCATTGCCTGGACACATCAGTAGCTGAGTATTATTTATGAAGAAATACAATAATATCATTTTTTTTGTAGCACACCCTAGCTGCCTGTACAGTTTAATAGGCATTTAACTCCGGTGGTGTTTGAGCCCATGCTTTGTAGCAACTGACAAGGAAGTCCACCACTTGCTGGTTTCATGATCTCCTGCAGGAGCAAAAGGCCACAGATGGGTCATTTCTAAAACCCATTAGATTTCAGACTTGTTAGACAAAACACACTTTTTCATAAGCTCAGTAGCTATGGATTAAGGATCAGGTACCTTGCTACCTAATGTACATCCCATTGAATCCTCAGGAACACATGAAGCAGGAGCAACTGCTATTATCCCCTTGAGTAAATGGAGCCTCAGAAATTTCAAGTAACAAGCCCAGAATCATGCAGCTAGGAAGTGTCGGGGCTGAGATGCGAGTGACTCCCAGCCAAAAGGACAGTCTCCATGACAACCCTATTTCCCTCTGCATATTGCATGTTTAGAGTGTACCCCAAAACTCATTAGGGATGTTCACTCTCCCCCAAATGCCTTGGCCACCTGTGGCAACTAGTGGTTTCCTTTGAGGGAAAGGAAGGGACAACTGTGGGAGAGAAGAGAAGGCTAAGCCCTCCAAGTCTTTAGCATAACCTAACTCAGAGCTCAATTTGGGGGGTGGCTAAGTACTCTTTGTGGACCCCACATGAACCCAGCAGGACCTGGACCTGCAGCCTCTCCCTGACTGAGTCTGTGCCTCTATGACCAAGACTGTGACTCCCTAAATTCCCTGAGGAGGTGGAGGCGGGGGTTGCTCAGCCTGACAACCATGCTCACGGTCCCCTAGAGCCAACAGTAGCACCTGGAGTTGGTTTCTATGGGTCCTGTGTGTTGAGGCAGGTAGAATCCTCGGTCCTTATTCTGGAGGGCCCTAATAACCCTTGCAGATAATGCTTTCAGTACCAGGACAGATGCCAGAGGGGGAGTTGCAGTGCTCAGGACATGGGGGAGGGTCAGAGAAGAAGACCCCCTTCCATTGGCCTCTCTTCACTAGCTCAGTGGACACTTTGGAAACCCTATGTTCTAAAGGTAAGTTATTACTGAAGATACTGAGAAGCAGCAAGGTTTTGGAGAAGTCCTGCTGGTTTGCACTTATCTACCTTTGCCTTGTGGAGTGCAGGGATTTTCGTTTTCAGTAATACATTTTATATCTCTACCTAATGTGTGTGCACATTATTTATATATAATATAAATGTAGATTAGATGTGTTTAAGTACCCATATATGTACATATCACATACATAAACATGTACATAGACATGCATGTTTATGTCATATACAGGGTCTGACAGAAGTAAGCCTTGCTTGAATGTGGTTGGTAGGGTATGTGAATGTCTCGTACAAGATGGACAGCAATTTGAACATTTCACCTAAAATGTCATATAGTGTGCTTGAGTATGATATTGTTCAGTTACAGAATTACATGCTTATAATTTTGTAATAAAAGATTTTGTAATAAAAAGGGGCATTATTTGTGCCAGACCCTGTATTTATATATAATATACTATATGTTAGGTAAGAATACCTACTCTTACTCTGCGTGATTCACTCTAATATTTGATGTTTTACTTCTAGTCTGTTCTCTATATTCTATTAGCATAATATTTTTTTAAAAGCCAGTCACTCTCTAGGATTGTTTCACAAGGTTGTTAGCACAGACGCTGGACTCAAATGTCCCAGTCATCCCTTTTCCTGCTGTCCTCCTCTTGTCCCAGGGCGACTGGCTTGTGTGGTCTGAGGGCCTCAAATTTGTGCAGTGAAATAGGGACAAAAGTTTGAAATCTTCTACAAATCCTGTTATCTACATTATGCAGCCTATATAGCCCCTCAAACTTGCGTTCTCTCCCATGTCGCCACCTCAAACCCAAATACCAGCTCACCACAGCCTTCGTTCTCCTCCAGGGCTTTTTCATGTTTTGCTGTTTAGATTTGTTTTTTTTTTCTTTTATTCTTTTATTTTTAAATCATGTTTATTCTATTACAGTTGTCTCAATTTCCCACCACCCATTCCACCTCCAACCCCTACTCCCACAGTCAATCCCCACTCTGTTGTCCATGTCCATGGATCATTCATACATGTTCTTTGTCTAGTCCCTTCCCCTTCTTTTCACCATTGTCCTCTTTCCCCATCCCCTCTGATCACTTACAGTCTGCTTCATGTTTCCATGCCTGTGGTTCATTTTGTTTGTTAGATTATTTTGTTGAATAGATTCCACTCAGAAGTGAGATCATATGGTATTTGCCTTCACCAACTGGTTTATTTCCCATAGCATTGTATTCTCTAGTTCCATCCATGTTGTTGCAAAAGGTAGTTCTTTCTTTGTCTCTCTCCTTTCCTTCCTTCCTTCCTTCCTTCCTTCCTTCCTTCCTTCCTTCCTTCCTTCCTTCCTTCCTTCCTTCCTTCCCTCCCCCTTCCCTTCCCTTCCCTCCCTCCCCCTTCCCTTCCCTCCCCTCCCCTCCCCTTCCCTTCCCCTCTTTGCTCTTCCTTCCTTCCTTTTTTAAATGAAGGTTGATTTTATTTATTTTCTTAAATGTCAAAGTCAATTATAGAATACTAAAAAATTTAAAACAATTTTAAAGTCTCAGCAATTAAAACTACATGACACCAGCACAGAAATAATCAAGTAGGTCAATGAAATGAGCATTCTAGAAAAAAATATATATCTGTCTAACAAATGTAATATATGATTAAATTGATATTTCAAATCAATAAGGAAATAAGGCTTATTCAACAAATAAGGTGCATGGACCACTATTACTTGAAGTAAAACAAATATAGAGCCCTATTTCACACATTATACAAGAAATATTCAGGTGAGTTAAAAAATCAGTATAAAATCTAAGGAGTTTTAGGAGAAAATACAAACTAATATTTTTCTTACCCTAAAGTAAAATATTCAAACCCAGAAAATACAAAGAAAAATATTGACAATATTAGTATATTAAACATTTAAGACTAGTAATATATACATATAAAAAAGTTAAAGTAATAGAATTAGGAAATTAGTTGCAGCACATCTATAAAGGGGTTAATGTGTGTGTGTGTTTGTGTGTGTGTGTGTGTGTGTGTGTGTGTGTGTTTTAGGGAAAAATTCTACAAACCTTTAATCAAAAAATGGATAAAGAATACCAAAAAGTCATTTAAGCTTTTTAAGAATAATGGAAATAGGCAAAAAATATACAAAAACAAATAAGTAACAAAATACATCACTGTCACAATCAGATTATTAAGTATTAAAAATATTGGTAATATCAAGTATTGGTGACCGTGAAAGGAACTGTATTCGTAGACTCTTTTTCTTCATCTTAAAGCAGTCCCTTTAGCATATTAAGCTGTGCGGTTTGGTGGAGGTGTATTCTTTTAGACTTCTTTTGTCTGGGGAACTAATTTCGCATTCAATTATAATTGAGAGCCTTACTGGGAAGAGCAGTCTTGGTTGCAGGCCTTTACTTTTCATGATTTGTAATATTTCCTGCCATTCCCTTCTGGATTGTAGTGTTTCTGTTGAGATGTCAGCCCCTAGCCATATTGGGGCTACCTTCCATGTTACTACCGGTTTCTCCCTTGCTGCCTTTAATATTCTCTGTCTTTGATATTTTACCTTTTAATGATGATGTGTCTTGGGGTGGGTCTCATTGGGTTCCTCTGGAATGGGACCCTCTGTGCTTCCAGGACTTGTGTGACTTTTTCTGTCCTCCAATTAGAGAAGTTTTCCATCATTACTTTTCACACAGGTTCTCTATCCCTTCCCCCTCTTCTTCTCTTCTGGTTTCCCTATTATATGGATATTATTAGGTTTCAGGTTGTCCTGCATTTCCCTAAATGTCTCTTCATTCTTTTTGAGTCTTTTTTCATTTTTTTGCTCTTTCTGGGAGCTTTTTTTCTATCTTGTCCTCCAGCTCACTGATTCGACCCTCTGCTTCATCTAGCCTGCTATGGATTCCTTCTACTGTGTTCTTCAATTCAAATATTGTATTCTTCATTTCTTCTTGTCTCTTATTGATAGTTTCTATGTCTTTTTCATGGTGATATAGTTTGTAGTAAGTTCCTCATAGTTTCCCTGTAATTTTTGGTAATTCTCTCTGAGCTCACTGAGGTCATTGAGCTTCCTTAGAACCGGTGTTTGGAACTCAGTATGTGATAGTTTAATTGTCTCTGTTTCATTTAGTTCTCTTTCGGGGGATTCCTCCTTTCCCTTAAATTGGGCGGTGTTTCTTTGTCTTCCCATTATTTGTGAAACTTTTCTTTTTTGCTTCTGCTTCTTAAGTTGATCTCTCTTGATTTCCTGACTTTGTGGTATGGACTTCTATGGTAGGAGACTGCTGTTTTTACCTTCTGGATCTGCCCCTGATGATTTCAGATATTGACCCTGTCTGACCTTAGGCAGTCTGTTTGAGACTTCCAGGAATCTACTGTTTGTGGCTGTCTCCTTCAGCTGTTAATCTATTCAATCTGCACTCAGCAGGCCAGTTTAGACAGCCCAGGGTGGGGTCGAGTCCCTCCTGGTGGTGGGGTTATTGGGTCCTATCACAGAGCTGTTGCTCAGGGGAGTGGTCTCTGCCTGAACTAAATGGCTGCTGGCAAGGGGTGGGTCAGCACTGGGATCCCACTGGCTACTGTCGCCATTCTCTCCCCGAAGCCTCCATTCCCAGTCTCTCCTCAAGTGTTTCCAGACCATTCTGCAGCCCCTTTAGCCAGGGATCTACTGTCTGTGGCTGCTACTCTGCACTCAGCAGGCAGCTTAGACAGCAGAAGGCAGGGCAGAATCCTTCCTGGGGGTGGTTCTTTTGGGTCCTCCGACGCTGCTGCCACTCAGGGGGAGTGGTCTCTGCCTGAGCAAGATGCCTGCTGCTGCTTGCGGGATGAGTCAGTACCAGGATCCTGCCAGCTACTCTCACTTCACTTACCAAAGCCTCCTTCCCCAGTCTCTCCTCAAGTGTCTCTAGCCCACTCTGTCCCCACCTTTCCTGGAGACCAGGGTAAGTGGCTGCAAGTCAAAATTTATGTGTTGGCCCTTTAAAAGGCTTTTTGAGTCTCCAGCTGCCTGTCTCTGACAGAGAGCAACCCTGCCGCTTTTCTCAGCTGGCTGTTTTCTGTGTGTTTCTTGGGCTCTGGTGCTGTAGGCTGCAGATCTCTGCTTTTGGTTTAGACCCCGCTCTTCTCAGGGGGATCCAACTGGCTGTTTAAATATTCTGGTGCTTCTTCCCTTGGCCACCCTACCTGCCTTCTTGAGTCTGTACCACACTCCTTACCAGTTAGATTGCACTAAAGCCACTTTACACTGGTCAGAATGGCAATCATAAACATTTTCAAAGAATGGGTGCTGGCGAGGATGTGGAGAAAGGGAACCCTAGAACACTGTTGGTAGGAATGCAGACTGGTGCAGCCACTGTGGAAAACAGTATGGAATTTCCTCAAAGAGCTAAAAATGGACCTGCTGTTTGACCCAGTGATTCCACTGCTTGGATTATACCCTAAGAGTCCCAAAACATCAATTGAAAAGAACTTATGCACCCCAATGTTCATAGCCACATAATTTAAAATAGCGAAGCCCTGGAAGCAAACTAAGTGCCCATCAGTAAATGAGTGGTTCAAGAAACTGTGGTACATTTACACAATGGAATACTATGCAGCAGAAAGAAAGAGCTCCTACCCTTCATGACAGCATGGATGGAACTGGAGAGCATTATGGCAAGTGGAAATAAGCCAGGTGGTGAAAGACAAATGCCATATGATCTCATCTATAAATGGAACCAAATCAACAAAACAAAGAAGCAAGCAAAATATAACCAGGAACATTGAAAGAAAAAAACAATGACAGTAACCAGAGGTAGGAGGGAGGGGTGTAACAGGGAAAAGAAGGGGAAGTGTCGAGTCAAGGAACATGTATAAAGGACCCATGGACAGAAAGTGGTGGTGGGAAAATGGAGAGAAATGTATTTGAACAATGAATAAAATTAGTTAAGTAAAAAATACTTCTTTTTTTTTTAGCACTTCTCGGTGTACAGAAAAGAGGAAGGTACAGAGATTTTCCAGTAATCCTCTGCCCCACACATGCATTGCTTCCTCAATTGTCAATGTCCCCAACCACACTGGTACTTCTGTAACAACTGGTGAGCTTATATTGATACATCCTTATCACCCTATGTCCATAGCTTACAACAAGGTTCATTCTTGGTGTTGCACATTCTATGGGTTTGGACTAATATATAATGGCATCTATCCATACAGTATTGTATAGAGTATTTTCACTGCATTAAAAATCTCTTGTACTCTACCTATTTATTCTTCCCCCCACAGTCCATGGCAATCACTGATATTTTAACTGTCTCCATAATATTACCCTTACAGAATGTTATATAGTTGGAATCATACAGTATGTAAACTTCTCAGATTGGCTTTTTCCACTCAGCAATATGCATTTAAGGTTCTTTCATGTCTTCTAATGGCTTGATAGGTCATTAATTTTTTTTCCTGCTGTTCAGTTACGGTTGTCTCCATTTTTCCTCCATTGCTCTCCCTGCCCATGCCCCATCTCCCACATTCAGTCCTCCTGCCTTCCGCACCCATTGCCTGTGTCCATGGGTCATTTATACACATTTCTTGACCCTACCCCTGCTTTTCCCTGTTATCTCCCTTACCCCTCCCCTCTGGTCACTGTCAGTTTGTTCTTTATGTCCATGTCTCTGGTTCTATTTTGCTCACTTGTTTGTTTTGTTGATTGCGTTCCACTTATAGGTGAGATCATTTGGTATTTATCTTTCACTGCCTGGTTTATTTCACTTAGCATAATGCTCTCCAGTTCCATCCATGCTGTCATGAAGGGTAGGAATTCCTTCTTTCTTTCTGCCACATAGTATTCCATTGTGTAAATGTACCACAGTTTTTTGACCCACTCATTTACTGATGGTCACTTAGGCTGTTTCCAGCATTGGCTATTGTAAATAATGCTGCTATGAACATTGAGGTGCATAGGTTATTTTGACTGGGGTTTCAGGATTCTTAGGGTATAATCCCAGCAGTGGAATTGCTGGGTCAAAAGGCAGTTCCGTTTTTAGTTTCATGAGGAAATTCCATACTGTTTTCCACAGTGGCTGCACCAGTCTGCATTCCCACCAACAGTGCACTAGGGTTCCCTTTTCTCCAAAATCTGGCCAGCACTTGTTGTTTGTTGATGTGTTAATTATGGTCATTCTGACTCGGTATGAAGTGGTATCTCATTGTGGTTTTAATTTGCATCTTTCTGATGGCAAGTGATGCTGACTGAGCATCCTTTTGTGAGTCTTTGGTCCCTCTATGTCCTTCTTGTAGAAGTGTCTGGTTAGGTTCTTTGACCATTTCTTCATTGGATTGTTTATCTTCCTGGTGTGGCATCATGTGTGTTCTTTATATATTTTGGAGATCAAACCCTTGTCCAAAATATCATTGGAAAATATATTTTCCCATATGATTGGCTCCTTTTTCATTTTGCTGATGTTTCCTTTATCCATGCAGAAGCTTTTTAATTTGATGTAGTCCATTTGTTTATTCTATCCTTTATACTTTTTTTGTCTAGGGGACATATCAGTGAAAATATTGCTGTGTGTAATTGAAATTTTCCTGTCTGTGTTTTCCTATAAGATTTTTATGGTGTTTTGACTTATACTTAAGTCTTTGTTCATCTTGAGTTTAGATTTATGTATGGCATAAATTGGTGGTCAAGTTTCAGTTTTTTGCATGTAGTTCCCCAGATCTCCCAGCACCATTTGTTGAAGAGGCTATTTTTACTCCATTTTATGCTCCTTCCCCCTTTGTTAAATATTAAGTGACCTAACAGTCTTGGGTTAACTCTTGGCCTTTCTATTCTGTTTTGTTGATCTATGTGTTCCTATGCCAGTACCAGACTGTTTTGTTTTCACTGGCCTTGTAATATAGTTTGATATCAGATATTGTGATCCTTCTACCTTTGTATTCTTAAAATTTCTGCAGGTATTTGCGGTCATTTATCGTTCCATATAAAGTTTTGATATGTTTTTTCTATGTCTGTGAAATATGTCATTGATATTTTAGTTGGGATTGCATTGAATCTATAAATTCCTTTGGATAATATGGACATTTTGATAATTCTTCCAATCCATGAGCACAGATTATTTTTCCATTTATTTCTGTTTTCCTTAATTTCTTTCTTCAGTGTTGTGTGGTTTTATGAGTACAGGCAGTTTATCTCCCTGGTTAGCTTTATTCCTAGGTATTTTATTTGTCTTTTTTCTATAGCATATGGCATTTCCCCTGATTTCTGTTCCTGATATTTCACTGTTGGTGTACAAAAATACCTTCAATTTCTGAATGTTGACTTTCTATCTCCCTGTTTCACCAACTTCACTTAGTAGGTAGAGTAGTTTTTTGGTGGAGTCTAGATGGTGTTCTATGTACGCTAGTATGTTGTCTGCAAACAATGACCATTTTACTTCCACCCTTCCATTTTGGATACCTTTTATTTCTTTTTCTTGTCTGATCACTGTGGCTAGGACTTCCAATATTATGTTGAATAGAAGTGGTGAAAGCAGAAATCATTGCCTTGTTCCTGATCTTAGTGGGAAATCTTTTAGTTTTTTCTCCTATTAAGTATGACTTTGGCTGTAGGTTTCTCATATATGGCATGTATTATGTTGAGGTTTGCACTCTCTACTCACACTTTGTTGAGTGTTTTTATCACAAATGGGTGCTGTACTTTGTAAAATGCTTTTTCTGCATCTATTGATATGTTCATGTGATTTTTGTTTTTCCTTTTGTTTATGTGATGTATTACATTTATTGATTTGTGAATATTATCCCATCCTTGCATCCCTGGGATGAATCCCACTTGATCATGGTGGATAATCTTTTCAAAGTATTGCTGGATGTGGTTTGCCAATATTTTGTTGAGGATTTTAGCACCTATGTTCATCAGCGATATTGGCTTGTAGTTTTCTTTCTTAGTTGTGTCTTTATCTGGATTTGGGATTAGGATGATGCTGGCCTCATAGAAAGAGCTTGGGTGTCTTCCCTCTTCTTGGATTTTTTTGGAATAGCCTGAGAAGGACAGGGCTTAGCTCTTCCTTAAATGTTTTGTAAAAGTCTCCTGCGAACCCTCTGGTCCTGGGCTTTTGTGTGCTGGGAGTTTCTTGATTACTGCTTCAATTTCACCAGCTCTTATCAGTCTGTCTGGAGTTTCTGCTGCTTCTTCATTCAGTGTTGGAAGGTTATATTTTTCTAAAAATTTGTCCATTTCACCCAGGTTTTCAAATTTCTTGGCATATCATTGTTCATAATAATTTCTTACGTCCTTTGTATTTCTGTAGTATCAGTTGCAATTTCTCCTCTTTCATTTCTGATTTTATTTATTTGGGTCCTCTCCCTTTTCTTCTTGATGGGTCTGCTTAACGGCTTGTCAATTCTGTTTATCTTTTCAAAGAACTAGCTCCTGGATTTATAGATCCTTTCAATTGTTCTTTTAGTCTCTATGTCATTCAGTTCTCCTCTGATCTTGATTATTTCCTTCTGCTCACTCTGGCCTTTGTTTGTTGTTGTTTCTGAAGTTCTGGAAGATGTAGGGTTAGGCTGTTTATTCAAAATGTTTCTATCTTTTTGAGGTAGGCCTTTATTGCTATGAGCTCCCCTCTCAGGACTGTCTTCGCTGTCCCATAGGTTTTAGACTGTTGTGTGTTTGTTTTCATTTGTTTCCAGGAACTTTTTGATTTCTCCTTTGATCTCACTGTTGACCCACTCATGGTTTAATAGCATGCTATTCAGTCTCCATGAGACTGAATATTTTTTTAGTTTTTTCCTTGAGCTTGGTTTCTAGTTTCAAGCCCTTGTGGTCCAAGAAAATGCTTGTTACGATTTCAATTTTCTTGAATTTGTTGAGACTTGTTTTGTGTACTGTCATGTGATCTGTCTTTGAAAATGGTCCATGTACATTTCAAAAGGATATGTATTTTGCTTCTTTGGGATGAAAGGTCCTGTATATATCAGTTAAGTCCATTAGATCTAATGTGTCGTTCAGTTCCACAATATCCTTGTTAATGTTTTGTTTGGAAGATCTATCCATTGTTGACAGGTGTTAAAATCCCCTACTATTAGTGTTTTACTGTCTATAGCTTCCTGTAGTCCTTCAGGATTTTCCTTATATATTTGGGTGCTCCTATATTGGGTGCATATAGGTTTACAAGGTTTATGTCTTCTTAATGGATCCTTCCTTTCAGTTTTATGAAGTGTCCTTCCAGTCATTTTGTATGGCCTTTGTTTTGAAGTTTATTTTGTCTGACAGATAGCTTATTTCTTTTAATGATGAATAATATTCCCTTATCTGCGTTACCACAGTTTATTTATCCATTCACTACTGAAGGGCATCATGGTTACTTCTGTTTTGTCAATTATTAGTAAGGCTACTATAAAATCTGTGTGCAAGTTTTTGTATGGACATGAATTTTCAAGTCCTTTTGGTGAATACCTATATGATTGCTTCATCATATGGTAAGAATATGTTTAGTTTTGTAAGTAACTGCCAAACTGTTTTCAAAAGTGGCTGTACCTTTTGCATTCCCACCAGCAATGAATGCAAGTTCCTGCTTCCCCACTTCAACAGCATTTGGTGTTGTTACTGTCAGATTTTGGCCATCCTAATTATTATATTGTGTGTGTGTCTCAATTCATTCTCTCTTCTATCATTTTCCATCATTGATTCTGGGAGTGGTAGACAAACATCTGAGCTTGTCTTCTTGGCAGCTGTGGGTAAGACACTAAATCTGTAAATCTTTAAGCAGAATTGATATTTTTGCAATATTTTGTGCTCTCTCAATATAACAGTGCTCCATTTTGAGGGCACTTTTATCTGAAATTATCAGTAGACTTGTTTAGCATTCGTAAGGATTTTGTGTATATTTTTTAGGCATCTTAATTAAATGCTGGGTTATGTTGCTGTTGTGAATGGGGTATTTTCTATTACATATACTAAAAGTTTTTGCTTCTATTTGGCAAGACTCTTGATTTTGCTGTGTTGATCTTTTATCCACTATTTTTTGAAGTCTCTTTTTTTATTTGAACATTTAATGTGCCCATTACTTCAACTTTCTTAGAAAGGTGATCAGCTTGTTATGACAAATATTAACTCAATCTTTTCAATACTCATACCTGTACTTTATTTTGATATTCATAGTTCTGGTTTTTAAAAAAATATATATTTTATTGATTATACTATTACAGTTGTCCCATTTTCTTTCTCCTCTTTATTCCCCTCCCCCCTACACTGCCTCACCCTCCAGCATACCCTGCCTTAGTTCATGTCCATGGGTTGTACATATAAGTTCTTTTTGGCTTCTCCATTTCCTATACTATGCTTAACCTCCTCCTGCCTATTTTGTACCTACTATTTATGCTGCTTATTCCCTGTACCTTTTCCCCCATTCTTCCCCCTCCCCCTCCCCTCTGTTTTACTATTCATAGTTTTTGATCTTCTTTTTCTGAGATAAGTCCCTTTAACGATTCATATAATAAGGGTTTCATGATGATGAACTCCTTTAACTTTACCTTACCTGGGATTCACTTTATTTGCCCTTCCATTCTATTTGATAGCTTTGCTGGATAGAGTAATCTTGGATGTAGGTCTTTGCTTCATGACTTTGAAAAGTTCTTACCAGCTCCTTCTTGCCTGCATGTTTTCTTTGGAGAAACCAGCTGATAGTCTTATGGGAACTCCTTTGTAGGTAACTGTCTCCTTTCCTCTTGCTGCTTTTAAGATCCTCTCCTTATGTTTAACCTTGGGTAATGTAATTATGATGTGCCTTGGTGTGTGCTTCCTTGGGTCCAACTTCTTTGGGACTCCGTGAGCTTCCTGGATCTCCTGGAAGTCTATTTCCTTTGCCAGATTGGGGAAGTTTTCTTTCATTATTTTTTCAGATAAGTTGTCAATTTCTTGCTCTTCCTCTTCTCCTTCTGGCACCCCCATAATTTGGATGTTGGAACGTTTAAAGTTGTCCCAGAGGTTCCTAAGGCTCTCCTCATTTTTTTTGAATTCATGTTTCTTCATTCTGTTCTGGTCGAATGTTTATCTCTTCCTTCTGTTCCAAATCATTGATTTGAGTTCCGATGTCCTTCCCTCCACTATTGGTTCCCTGTATATTTTTCCTTGTTTTACTTTCCATAGTCTTCACTTTTTTCTCCATTTTGCAACCATACTCAAACAATTCAATGAGCATCCAGACTGCCAGTGTTTTGAACTATGCATCTGAGAGGTTGACTATCTGTTCATTGCTTAGTTCTATTTTTGGAGCTTTGACCTGTTCTTTCATTTGGGCCATATTTCTTTGGCTCAGCATGCCTGTTATTTTAGATAGGCAGAGCCTTAGGTATTCACCAGTGTGGGGCAACCCAGGTCGCTGAGTCCGAGAAAGAACAATGCTGGTTGCTCAGCTCTCAGACAGCTTTCAGTTACTTCCTCTGATACCTTCAATCCAGTTGGGCCCTTCTAGTGCTGATTCCTGGGTCAGTGGGTTTGTGTACATTCTAGGACCTTGTGGGTCTCTCCAATGGACTCTCCTGTGAGGCTAGGAGTTTTTCCTGCCACTGCAGCCCCCATAGGTTTTTACCTCCAGAGGTTTTGATCCTTTCTTTTTCTGCACTGGAATCCTGGATTGCACGGTCTGTCTCACTCCCCAACTGTTCCTCCTGGTTTATTCGCACACAAATGTGGGACTTCCCAATCTTCTAGCCCCCACCTCACCTTCCTGGTCCTCCAGCTGCCGCCTGTCTGCATCTCCTCCACCCCGGCTGCCTATCTCCATCCCTCCTACCACTCTGGATGAATGTTTCTTCTTTAACTCCTTGGTTGTTGTACTTCCATATAGTTTGATTTTCTGGCAGTTCTTGTTCTCTTTTGTTTTTAAATTTGATGTTGTCCTTGTTTTGGTTGTGCAGGGAGGCAAAGTTTATCTGCCTATGCCTCCATCTTGGCCAGAAGTTCTGGAAAGTCTCATAGCTCTGGTTTTGTGTTCCAATGTAACTTCAAAAAGTAGAAGTGATAGAATGTTCCCCCACACAAACATATGACATGTCTCTGACAAGACTGCATCTATCATTTCACTCTTAAGTATGTTTGCTGTTAATTTTGACAAAGGAAAATTCCCTTCTAATTTTGTTTTGCTAATAGTGTTTTCCTTGTTCAATTTCTTTCAAAGGACTTTCCTGTACCAATTGAAGTGATCAAATGTTTTTCTTTTGCTAATTTATTAATGTAAAGAATTGGAATGAGAGAATTCTTTGATGTTAAATTGTATTTTCATTCATTGAATATGACCTGTTTGTCCATTTAATTCACTCCTATGTTAAGTGTGCTATTAATTTAATTAGCATATTTGGTGCTTTATGAGTGGTTTTTGCCCAAGTGTTCTTTTCATGGTGTGGCCCTCCTATAATATTTAAATCAAGGAGAACTAGCTTGGGAAAATGAGTGGAACAATTGCCAGTATTTGTTATGGGTGGAAAGAACATACCTAAGACAGTGATGAATTCTTCCTAACCATTTGTTAGAAATGACCAGCAAAACTGCCTTTTTCTGGAACATTTTAGGGTTGCTCAAGCATAGGATGTATACAGTTTAGTTTGTAATGAACAACTTAGGGGTTTTTATTTTTGTGGATATATTTGATCATACAGACACAGGGTGGAGCAAATGTAGGTTTATAGTTGTGAGTATGCAAAACAGTTTATTCTTGTATTATTATTTATTAATTATTGTCTTATTTTCCACACAAACAACTGTAAACCTACTTTTGCCCTCACCCTGCATGTGTATATAGATATGTATATGTATAAGCATATACATATATCTGTGGATACACACACACACACACACACACACACACCATATTTTGCCACATATAATGTGCACATTTTTGCCCAAAGTTTTGAGGGAAAAACAGGGTGCACATTATACATGGGTATAATGATTACATACCATGAGTAAAATAATGGTTATAATAATCCAGTGTGTAATGTGCACAAAAATGTGGCTGCACATTATACACAGCAGAATACGGTATATATGAGCTCTGTCTGAAAAAAGTCCAGCCACTGTTGATATAACAAGAATGGTTTGGCAAGGGAAAGTGGTGGGGGGTAGGCAGAGACAAATGTATTTGAAAAAATAAATTGATTAATTAAAAAAAAAAAAAGAATGGTTTGTACAACATTGACGTGACCTGGCAGTCAAGGAGAGTGGACTGGAATGCACATATGTGAACTATGATGACTTCACTGTACTTATCAGTGAGCGTGGCAGACACCATTGAGTTAGCATGTGTACTATGTAGCTGTCATATTCAAAATGACTGAGTAGAGCAATGAATCTGCATCAAATTATGCATTAAGCTTGAACATTCCTCCACAGAAACTATTTGGATGATTCAGAAGGCTGAAACTTTGGGCAGCTGGTGATTAGCAGCTTCATCAAGGAAAGCATGTGCCCTCACACATCACATCTCATGCAGAGCTTTTGACAAAACATCAAATCACCCAGGTGACTCACACCCCCTACAGCCCAGATTCAGTGCCCTGTGACTTCTGGCTTTTCCCCAAACTAAAATCACCTTTGTAAAGAAAGAGATTGCAGACCATGAATGAGATTCAGGAAAATACGATGGGGCAGCTGATGGTGATTGGGAGAGCTGTGTGAGGTTCCAAGGTGCATACTTTGAAGGGGACTGAGGCATCATTGTCCTATGTACAATGTTTCTTGTATCTTGTATCTTATTCAATGCATTTCTCTAATTTTCATAGTATGTGGCTGGATACTTTCTGGACAGACCTCATATATATTGGAATGGTCCATTTACTTAGAATTTCAAATTTAATGGCATGTTATTTACAAGTAAAATTATATATTTTACTTTGAAAATATTGATTATTCTTTACTTTATAGTTTGCTTTGCTTCTCTTTAGAGTTACACCTTAAGATGTTTCCCCTTGTTTAAGATAAATTATTGACAAAAATGATCTTGCTTTATATGTTATATATCTTGAAAACATTGTCATTTTTGTATATATATTAGGAAATATATTAATAAAGAAGACAAATGGGTAAAATAGCTGTAATTTTAAAAAATCTGCATGTATTCATTTTGGTTCTGTATATCATTAATATTTTTTCAAAATTATTAAAAAAAATTTTTTTATTATAGAAAATCTCAAACATGTAACAGTAGAGAATAGTGTAATAAAAGCCATATACCTGAAACATAGCATCACCAATTTTTCATACATGGCCAATCTGATTCCAATTATACCCCTACCTACTACCTGAGATCTCAGTAGCTGGAATACTGTTAAGCATCTACAAAACTGTACTATTTCATCTCTAAGTACTGTGGTATGCATTTCTAAAACATAAGTACTCTTTTATGAAACATAAATCCAACAAGATTATCATTAAATAAGTCACTAATATAGTGAAATGTCCACTATTTTTCACTTTTCTAGTAGCTACTCATTTTAAAATGCAGTTTCTTTGAGTCAGTATCAAAATATATTCTATACATTTTGGCTGATCAGGTCCCTTAAGTCTTTCTAAATCTACAGATTCTCCACATCACCTCTTTTTTTTTTTTTTTTTTAGCAAGTGTTGGGTATATTTTATGGGGTATACAAAGTAGATATGCTCTAAATGACTCAGAATATGTTTACTTGGACTATATTAAAAGCAATTGGATATGTAATAATTTGAGTTTGACATTAGTGGATTTTGGACTAACAACCCAAACCTGCTGTGAAAACAACATGGGGGCTATTTTAGGTGAGTACATATGGGCCATCTTTGACCTATTTATATAGAAGTCAATACTTCCTTATCTACAACAACAAAAAATCCATTAATTAAAAAAATGCGATAAATTGGACTTCATCAACATTCATAAATTCTTTTCTTTACAATATACTATTAGGTTAGTAAAAAGACAAGCCACACACAGAGAATGTATTTTCAAATCACATATCCAATAAAAGTCTTGTATCAATTATATACAAAGAACACTCAAATCTCAATAAGAAGGAATTAAATCGATAAAAAATGGACAGATTTGTACATACACTTTCCAAATAGATGCACAGATGACAGTCATATAACTAGAAACTCAACATCATTAGCCATTATGTAAATGCAAATAAAAACCACAGTGAAATACCACTACACACCTATTCGAATGGTTAAAACTAAAAGAGTGACCATACCAAATGCAAGCCAGGATGTAGGTCACTGGAACACTTACACCTGGATGGTGAAAGTATAATATGGTACACCACTTTCTAAAAGTTTGTGAGTTTCTTTAAAATTTGGGAGGGGGGCGGAGGAAAGTGGTGGGGGGAAGGCAGAGACAAATGTAAAAGAAAATTTTAGAAAAGTACCTGAAGCAAAGTTCTAAAGCATAGAATGATAAAGGAAATCATTGTTGTTACACTTAAAAAAATTTAAACATATACCTACCATGTGATGCAGTCCTCTCACCTCCACTTATTCATATTAATCTTAAAAAATGCAAATAAATATACCATGGCATAAAGCAAATCTGTGGTTTCTTGGAAATGGGAATAAAGGGAGGGAGAAAGAGGAAGGAGGTACAAAGGTCTACAAGGAAAGTTGTAGAGATTATGGATATGCTCATCATCTTGATGGTAGTGATGGCTTTGTTGGTGTAGGCATATGTGAAAACTTATCAAGTTGTACGCTTTGGGATGTTTGTTGTATGGTAATTATACCTCAATAAAGCTTTTTTAAAATGTATATTCTCTACTGGGAAAAAAAACAGCTCTTTCCTGAGTTCCAGACTCCCATATTCTCACCTTTATTATATTCAATCTTATCTTATTTTTAAATTTTTATTGAATTTATTGGGGTGACATTGGGTAACAGTTATATAGGTTTCAGGTGTACACTTAATACATCATCTGTTTATTGAACTGTGTTCACCACCCCAAGTCAAGTCTCCTCCTGTCACCATTTATCTCTTTACTCTCTTCTTCCTTCCCCTACCCCCTTTCCCTCCTGTAATCAACATACTGTTGTTTGTGTCTATGAGGTTTTTATCCTTTGTTTCATCCCTTCACCTTATCAACCATCATGTTTAAGATGAAACTGACTCAGAAGGCTTAAAAAACTTTTCCAAAGTCACATGGATACACAGTAGTTCGCTCTACGTTCCCAACCAACTCTTTTCACAAGCAGGTCCCAGGGAAATCCAACAAGGTCAAAACAATTTCATGAGAAAGGTTAGTTTCATAATATTCTTCAGTTAGAGGGGGCTAGTGTCCCTGGTGGGGTTCCAAAACACATCCCTCTTCTCCTCTGTTGTCCCTACATTGCACCAAGGGGAGGAAGGAGTCCATCTCTACACTGCTTCAGGAATGGAAGGTGCAGAGGGAATTGCTTGGGGACTAGATCCTCCTGCGGGGGACTCTGTTTCTGGGTGCACACCAGCCACCATGGACTCCGATATACTCTTGATTATCTAGCAGAATCTCAAACATGACAAGGATAGTTAGAACAGTTTATTTCCCTCCCTTCCCTCCCTGATCTGGCTCCACTTGCTTCTCTCTGAATTTCAGAACATGGAAAATCTGGTTTCTAGTTGTCTAAGCCAAAGTCCCAGGAGTCTGTCTGTCTTTCTTGTTTTTTTCTTTTTTTAATCTGTCACCATACAAAGTTAGTTCATGATCTTATTGTAAAAATTTTTAATATATATTTTATTGATTATGCTATTACAGTTGTGTTTTTTTTTCTCTACTTCATTCCCCTCTGCCCTGCACCCACCCTCCTACCAGTACCCCCTCATCCTTAGTTCATGTCCATAGGCCATACATATAAGTTCTTTGGCTTCTCCATTTCCTATACTGTTCTTAACCTCCCCCTACTTTGTACCTACTATTTATACTTCTTATTCCCTGTAGCTTTTCCCGTTTTCTCCCCTCTCCCCATTTCCTCTGATCTCCATTTCTGTGATTCTGTTTCTGTTATATTTGTTTGCTTTGCCTGTTTTTGCTTTTGTTTATTTTTAGGTTCAGGTGTTGATAGTTGTGAATTTGTTGTCATTTTACTGCTCATAGTTATTGATTTTCTTTAGATAAATCCTTTTAACATTTCATATAAGGGCCTGGTGATGATGAACTCCTTTAACTTTGCCTTATCTGGGAAGCACTTTATCTGCCCTTCCATTCTAAATGATAGCTTTGCTGCATAGAGTAATCTTGGATGTAGGTCCATGCTTCTTATGATTTTGAAAATTTCTTGTCAACCCCTTCTTGCCTGCATGGTTTCTTTGGAGAAATCAGCTGATAGTCTTATGGGAACTCATTTGTAAGTAACTGTCACCTTTTCTCTTGCTGCTTTTAAGATTCTCTCCTTATGTTTAACCTTGGGTAATGTAATTATGATGTGCCCTGGTGTGTGCTTCCTTGGGTCCAACTTCTTTGGGACTCTCTGAGCTTCTTGGATTTCCTGGAAGTCTATTTCCTTGGCCAAATTGGAGAAGTTCTCCTTCATTATTTTTTTTCAGATAAGTTGTAAATTTCTTGCTCTTCCTCTTCTCCTTCTGGCACCCCTATGATTCGGATGTTGTAACGATTAAAGTTGTCCCAGAGGTTCCTAAGGCTCTCTTCATTTTTTTCTGAATTCTTCTTTCTTCATTCTGTTCTAGTTGAGTGTTAATCTCTCCCTTCTGTCCAAATTGTTGAATTCCTCTTTTCTTTCCTTTACTGTTGGTTCCCTGTATATTTTACTGTATTTCACTTTGCATAGCCTTCATTTTTCCCTCCATTTTGTGACCATACTCAGCCATTTTATGAGCATCCTGATTACGAGTGCTTTGAATTCTGCATCTGATAGGTTGGCTATCTGTTCATTGCTTAGTTCTATTTTTGGAGCTTTGATATGTTTTTCCTTCTTTTTTTTCTTTTAAATCATGTTTATTTTATTACAGTTGTGTCAATTTTTCACACATTGCCCTCCACCCCCACCCCACCTTCAACCCCTCTACTTCCAAACTTAATTCCTACACCGTAGTCCATGTACATGTGTCATTCATACATGTTCTTTGTGTAGTCCCCCTCCCTTCTTTCCAGCATTGTCCTCCGTCCCCATCCCCTCTGGTCACTATCAGTCGACTTCATGTTGCCTTGCCTGTGGTTAATTTTGTTTGATAGTTTTAGGTGAGACCTATGGTATTTGTCTTTCACAGACTGGCTTATTTAACTTAGCATAATATTATCCAGTTCCATCAATGCTGTTACAAAATGTAGGCGTTCCTTCTTTCTTTTTTTTAAATGCAGATTGATTTTATTTATTTTTTTTAGTCTAAGTCCATTATAAAATTAAAAAAAATTAAATCCATTATAAAGTCTCAGCAAGTAAAACAACATGACATCAGCACAGAAATAATCAAGTAGATCAATGAAATAAAATGAGCATTCTAGAAGCAAACATATATCTCTGTCAAACAATGTAATATATCATTAAATTGATATTTCAAATCAATGGGGAATATAAGGCTTGTTCAACAAATAAGGTATATGGACCACTATTACTTGAAATAAAACAAATATAGAGCCCTATTTCACACATTATACAAGAAATATTCAGGTGAGTTAAAAATCAATATGCAAAATCTAAGGAGTTTTAGGAGAAAATACAAAATAATATTTTTCTTACCCTGAAGTAAAATATTCAAATCCAAATGCTATAAAGTAAAATATTGATACTATGACTATATTAAACATTTAAGACTATATAGCAATGTCAATATGAAAAATTAAAGGACAAGTAATAGAATAGGAAAGTATTTGCAACACATTAAAAAAGGGGTTAATGGGAGAATCAAGATGACGGAGGAGTAAGTGGAAGTCACACTGACCTCTTCCCAGGACCAACCTGGAATTACAACTAAATTGTGGAGAAATCACCTGGAACAAACAACTGAACAATAGCGAGAGAGGAGCACTGTAACCTCGGAGACAGAAGAATAGGATTTAGCGCAATTTACCTGGTAAGGAGTGCAGTACAGAAATGAGAAGGCAGGCGGGGCGCCCACGGGCGGCAGCACCAGAAGGATATTGAAACGGCCAGGTGGATCCCCCTGAAAAGAGCGGGGTTTAAACGAAAACAGGGGATCTTTAGGCTACATCCCCAGAGCCCAAAAAGTACACAGAAAACAGCCAGCAGAGAAAAGCGGCAGGGATGCTCTCTGCCAGAGACAGGCAGCTGAAGATGAAGAGAACTGTTTAAAGGGCCAGCATATAAATTTTTATTTGCAGCCACTTATCCTGGTCTCTGGCAAAGATGGAGGCAGAGTGGGCTATAGATGCTTAAGGAGAGAATGGGGAAGGAGGCTTTGGGGAAAGAAATGAGAGAGTAGCAGGCAGGATCTCGGTGCTGACTCATCCCCTATGCAGCAGCACCCATCTTGCTTAGGCAGAGACCACTCCTACTGAATGGCACCAGCATCAAAGGACACAATAGCCCCACGCCCAGGTGGGATTCCACCCCGCCCTGAGCTGCCTAAGGAATCCTGCTGAGTGCAGTGAACAGATTAACAGCTGAAGGAGACAGCCACAAACAGTAGATTACTGGAAGTCTCAGTCAGAGTGCCTAAGGTCAGACAGGGACAACAACTGACATCATCAGGGGCAGATCCAGAAAGTAAAAACAGCAGTCTCCAACCATAGAAGTCCGCACCACAAAGTCAGGAAATCAAGACAGATCAACTTAAGAATCAGCAGCAAAAGGCAAGAGTCCACAAATAATGGGAAGACAAAGAAGCACCCCACAAAACGAAGGGAAAGGAGGGATCCCCGGAAAGAGAACTAAATGAAACAGAGGCGATTAAACTGTCACATACTGAGTTCCAAACAGTGGTTCTAAGGAAGCTCAATGATCTCAGTGAGCTCAGAGAGAATTACTGAAATCTACACAGAAACTATGAGGAACTTGCTGCAAACTATATCACCATGAAAAAGGACATAGAAACTATCAATAAGACACAAGAGGAAATGAAGAATCCAATTTCTGAAATGAAGAACACAGTAGAAGGAATCAAAAGCAACCTAGATGAAGCTGAGGACCACATCAGCGAGCTGGAGGACAAGGTAGAAAAAAGGTCCCAGAACAAGCAAGAAAACGAAAAAAGACTCAAAGAGCATGAAGAGGCATTGAGGGAAATGCAGGACAACCTGAAACGTAATAATATCCATATAATAGGGATACCAGAAGGAGAAGAGGATGAGGAAGTGATAGAGAACCTGTTGGAAAAAGTCATGATGGAAAACTTCCCTAACTGGAGGAGAGAAAAAGGCACACAAGTCCAGGAAGCAGGGAAGGTCCTATTCAAAAGGAACCCAATGAGGCCCACTCCAAGACATATCATCATTAAAATGGCAAATATCAAAGACAGAGAATCCTAAAGCAAGCAAGGGAGAAAGAGATAGTAACATATAAGGGAGCCCTGATATGGCTATCATCTGGCTTCTCAACAGAAACACTGCAAGCCAGAAGGGAATGGCAAGAAATATTCCAAGTTATGAAAACCAAAGGACTGCAACCAAGACTGCTCTACCCAGCAAGTCTCTCAATTAAGATGGAAGGTGAAATAAGGAGTTTCCCAGACAAAAGAAGGCTAAAAGAATACACCTCCACCAAACCAGCACTGCAAAATATGCTAAAGGGACTACTTTAAGAGGATGAAAAAGTTTCTATTAATACCCAGTTCCTTTCAGAGTTTCCAATACTTGATATTACCAATATTTTTAATCCTCATTAATCTGATTGTGACAATGATGTTATTTTTTTTGTTCCTTTACTATTTGTTGAATCTAAATCTGTTTTAGTATATTTCTAGCATATTTATTTTATTTTATTTTATTTTTTTAGATTTTAATAGTTTATTTTATTTTTTTATGATATATTTTATTTTTTTTCAAGCATTTCCTTATTTATTTATTTTTAAATACATTTGTCTCTGCCTTTTTTAAAAAAAAGCTTTAAATGACTTTTTGGGTTTTTTATCCATTTATTGATTACAAACTTGTAGAACATCCACCCCCCTAAAAAGCACCTATTAACCATGTTTTAGATGTGTTGCAAATACTTTTCTATTCTATTCCTTGTCCTTGAACTATTTTTATATGTATATTACTATATAGTTAAATGTTTAGTATAATCATATTGTCAATATTTATTTTATAGCTTCTGGGTTTGAATATTTTACTTCAGGTTATGAAAAATACTAGTTTTATTTTCTTCTAAAACTCCTTAGATTCTACGTATTGATTTGTAACTCACCCAAATATTTCTTGTATACTGTGTGAAATAGGGCTCTATATTTGTTTTATTTCAAGTAATAGTGGTCCATGCACCTTATTTGTTAAATAAGCCTTATTTTACCCATTTATTTGAACTATCAACTTAATCATATATTGTTAGACAGATATATGTTTGTCTCTAGAATACTCATTATATTTCATTGTTCTACTTGATTATTTCTGTGTTGGTTTCATGTTGGTTTAATTCCTGAGAATTTATAGTGGTTTTAAGTTTTTAAAAATATTTTATAATTAACTTTGACACTAAAAAAATAAAATCAATCTGCAATTAAGAAAGAAAGAGAGAGGGAGAGATGGAACTCCTACATTTTGTGACAACATGGATGGAACTGGAGAATATTAAGCTCAGTGAAATAAGCCAGTTGATGAAAGGTAAATATCATATGATCTCACCTATAAGTGAATTCTATTCAACAAAATAAACCATAGTCATGGAAACATGGAGCAGACCGAAAGGGATCAGAGTGGATGGGGAAAGAGGACAGTGGTGGAAAGGGGAAGAGACTAGACAATAAACATGTATGAATGACCCATGGACATGGACAACAGAGTGGGAATTGACTGTGGGAGTAGGGGGTCGGGGGGAATGGGTGGAGGGGCATAAAGGGGTAAAAATTGACACAACTGTAATAGAATAAACATGATAAAAGAAAATAAAATCTACTCTCAGAAAAAAAAGAAAAAGTAAATGCACATTTTTTTCTTGCCCTGAAGTAATATATTGAAACCCAGAAGTTATAAAGTAAAATATTGACAATATGACTATATTAAACATTTAAAACTATATAGTAATATACATATAAAAAATGTTAAAGGACAGTAATAGAATGGGAAAGTATTTGCCACACATCTTAAAAAGGGTTAATAGTTGCTTTTTTTTTTTTTAAGGGAAAAAGATTCTACAAACCTTTAATCAATAAATGGATAACGAATACCAAAAAGTCGTTTAAAACTTTTTAAAAATAATAGAAGTAGGCAAGAAATATACAAAAACAGGTTTAGTTTCAACAATTAATAAAGTAACAATTAAAATAACACATCATCGTCACAATGATATTAATACATATTAAAATTATTGGTAATATCAAGTATTAGTGACTGTGAAAGGAACTGGGTATTGACAGACTCTTTTTCTTCATCTCAAAACAGTCCCTTTAACATATTTTGCAGTGCTGGTTTTGTGGAATTGTATTCTTTTTTCCTCCTTCTGTCTAGGGAACTCCTTATTTCGTCTTCCATTTTAATTGAGAGCCTTGCTGGGTACAACAGTCTTGGTTGCAGGCCTCTCCTTCTCAGTATTTGGAATATTTCTTGCCATTCCCTTCTGGCTTGCAGTGTTTCTATTGAGAAGTCAGATGCTAGCCGTATCGGGGTTCACTTGCTTGTTACTACCACTTTCTCCTTGCTTGCTTTAGGATACTCTGTTTGTCTTTGATATTTGCCATTTTAATGATGATGTGTCTTGGCATCAGATTCATTGGGTTCCTCTTGAATGGGACCCTGTGTGCTTCCTGGATTTGTGTGCCTTTTTCTCTCCTCCAGTTAGGGAAGTTTTCCATCATTACTTTTTCCAACAGATTCTCTATCCATTCTTCCTCTTCTTTTCCTTCTAGTATCCCTATTATAGGGGTATTATTATAGTTCTGGTTGTCCTGCATTTCCTTAAATGCCTCTTGATTATTTTTGAGTCTTTTTTCATTTTCTTGCTCTTTCTCGGACCTTTTTTCTACCTTGTCCTCCAGCTCGCTGATTCGATTCTCGGCTGTATATAGCTTGCTTTTGATTTCTTGTACTGTGTTTTCAATTCACAAATTGTATTCATTTCTTCTTGTGTCTTATTGATAGTTTCTATGCCCTTTTTCATGGTGATATAGTTTGCAGTAAGTTCCTCGTAGTTTCTGTGTAGCTTTTGGTAATTCTCTCTGAGCTCACTGAGATCATTGAGCTTCCTTAGAACCGCTGTTTGGAACTCAGTATGTGATAGTTTAATCGCCTCTGTTTCATTTAGTTCTCTTTCCGGGGATCCCTCCTTTCCCTTCGTTTGGAGGGTGCTTCTTTGTCTTCCCATTATTTGTGGACTCTTGTCTTTTGCTGCTGATTCTTAAGTTGATCTGTCTTGATTTCCTGACTTTGTGGTGCGGACTTCTATGGTTGGAGACTGCTGTTTTTACTTTCTGGATCTGCGCCTGATGATGTCAGATGTTGTCCCTGTCTGACCCAGGCAGTCTGACTGAGACTTCCAGTAATCTACTGTTTGTGGCTTTCTCCTTCATATGTTAATCTAGTCAGTCTGCATTCAGCACGTGGCTTAGACAGCACAGGGCAGGGCAGATTCCCTCCTGGGGGTGGGGCTACTGGGTCCTCTGAGGCTGCTGTTAGTGAGGGGGTGTGGTCTCTGCCTGAGAAAGATGACTGTTTCCGCATGAGGGATGAGTCAGCACCAGGATCCCACTGGCTACTCTCTTAGTTCTCTCCCCAACGCCTCCTTCCCTAGTCTCTCCTCAGGCGTCTCTACCCTACTCTGTCCCTGTCTTTCCCGGAGCCTAGGGTAAATGGCTACAAATAAAAATTTATGCATTGGCCCTTTAAATGGGACTTCGTGTTTCCAGCCACCTGTCCCTGCCACTTTTCCCAGCTGGCTGTTTTCTGTGTACTTTTTGGGCTCTGGTGATGTAGGCTGGAGATCCCTGCTTTTCGTTCAGACCCCAGTCTCCTCAGTGGGATCCAACTGGTCCCTTTAATATCCTTCTGGTGCTGCCACCTGTGGGCACTCCACCTGCCTTCTTATCAGTTAGGTTGTGTTAAAGCTGATTCTTCTGTCTCTCAGGTTATGAGGCTCCACTCTCACTATTGTTCAGTTGTTTGTTCCAGGTGATTTCTCCATAATTTAGTTGTAATTCTAGGTTTGTCCTGGGAGGAGGTCAGTGTGACTTCCGCTCACTCCTCCACCATATTAATTTTCTGGGCATCTGTTATTTCATCTGTAAAATGGAATAAGAGTATCAACCTCATTTAGAGGATTTCATAAAATACTGTATTTAAACTGTTAAACAGTGTTATACACAGTAAATCCTCATTTACAGGTGGTAGTTACTTTAAATGGTCACCTGGCAAGCTGGGGGACAAGAAAGGAAGAAGTTGGCCTCCTGGAAGAGCCTTAAAGCCAGGAATCAAAGAGTCCCGGTATCTGAGACCTGAAAAGCAGCCTTTTGGGAGAATCAATCTCAGGAGGTTGGGACTATCACTAGACCAATTTGAAACACAGAAAAACTAAGTCACCAAGAGTTTAGGTACCTTAACCATGGCCATACAACAACTAGTGGAGACTATTGCACTGAAATGAATTTTATTGAGAACAATAGTAATAAGTATTCAAAATTTATAACTTCCTAATTATTTTTCTACAGTTCCCTATTATAAATTATTTACATTTATTGTGCATGTATGTTACCATGGACAGTCAGTCAGAGAGCAAGGGTAGTCCCCCATCGGCCAAGATGGTGGCAGGGGGCAGTTCTTACACTGAGCTCTTCAGAAGCTACAGATATGAATGGAGAGGGTCCTGAGCATGCTGAAACCTACAAAGATGAATGGATAGTAGCCCTCTCCCCTCAACGAGCCAAAAGTTTACAAGATTATTGGATAGAAAAGAAACAGCCCTCCCCTCCATATCCCTACAAGAAATGCAGGGTTGAGCAGGAAGAGAAGATGGTTTTTGAGATGAAAGTTCACCATTCTCCCAGATCTGGTGTGACACTTGAATAAAACCTCTTTCCTTTTGCACCAGCACCTGCTTCATGAGTTTGGCTTTTGTTGTGGCAGGCAGCTGAACCTCCAGTTTGTTCAGTTACATGTATATACATGTATATGATTGTGTCCTACTGAACATCTTTTACCAGCAGTGCCCTCCTCATATTGATAGCTTTAAGTAAGCTATGATGGGAGAATATACATCTTGGAAATTCTCAAGTGCTGAAAATCAGTTGTTACACACTAAGTATACCACTGAGAGGAGCTGAGAGGGGGAGTTATAAAAGAGCAATATTTTGGGTTTCAAATTATTGGTGGTAGAAAGAAACAGAAGGCTATAGAAAACTTCAAGAGCTTTTCTTTGGTCAGCACATGAATGGGGGAACACAGGAGAAGTAGCAGTTTGGGAGAGAGGGACAAAAGTGAGGCGTTTGATCATGTTTCTGTTTCAAAAGGTTGAGCCTGAGGTGTGAAATGGCATAGTCAAGGGGAGCTTTCCTACATGAAGACTGGCTTGGGAGCACAGGAGAGACCTACATTGCCCACACGGGGCCTGGGATAGAGGATAACAACATGGGGAGCACCAACAATTAAGAGAGAACAGATTGGTAGCAGGAGAACCATAAGACAGTGGCAGGCAGGTCAGGAGAGGTCGAAGTGGTCTCAGAAAACATTATTGCTGAGGAAGGGAATAAGAGGGAATGATGTGTTCACTGGAGTGCTCAACATGAGGGCATTGATAATCTTGGTGACAGTTGTTTACACAGAGCAGTGAGGACAGGACCCAGAATGCAATGGACTGAGGAGAAAATAGGGAGCAAAATCTCTGAGCAAGCAGCAGATAGAAGAGAGAAAGTACTTAGAGACTAAAGAGAGAATATGTGACTGACAGTGAAAAGATTGAGCAGAAACAGCGTGATAAAGTCACAAGACAGGATGATTTTTGCTGAAAAGGACCTCAGGGAGATTGGAAGAGTTGTGAGCCAGGGCACAAGGGACTAGTTGTGTGGTCATCACCACAGTAAATTTTAGAACATCTTAGTTGACCCCCAAAGTAACTCTATACCCAATATCCAGTCACTCCTCATTCCCCTCTTCTCCTAGTCCCTGACAACCACTAATCTACTTCCTGTCTCTATGGACTTGTCTACTTCTGGACATTTCCTGTAAATGGAATCATACATCATGCGGTCTTATGTGTCTGGCTTCCTTCACTTAGCATAATGTGTTAAAGTTTCATTCATGTAGAATGGATCAGGACTTCATTACTTTTTTATGGCTAAATTATATATACTCTATGGTATGGAAAAATCACATTTTGTTTATCCATTCACCCATTGATAAATATTTGGGTTCTTTCCACTTTGGAGATATTATAAATAATGCCTCTATGAAAATTATTATATGAGTTTGTGTGTGTGTATGTGTGTGTGTGTGTGTATGTGTGTATTTTCATTTTCTCTTAGATCATTTTTCATCTCAGAAATGCATGCATCCTCCCCCATGAGTGGGGATCAGCACCCACAGGCTTGTGTTAACTGTAGAATTTCTACAGTTCTCCAAGTAGGAGAGAAGTAAGAAGCCAAATGAATTATAAATGATGTGTGAGCCATTCAGCTTCATTCTATTATAAGCAATTTAAGACCTCTTTGTGGTACTTTGTACCATTAGGGTATATCCCAAGGGGCATGTACACTCAAATACTATGTTTCAAATTCACCTAAAATAATTCTCTATGTGGTTATGTCTTCAAATTGATAAATGGTTAGGTTCATTTTTCTCAGAATTTTTATTATTAGTCGTGGCTGATATGGCTCAGTGGATTGAGCTCTGGACTGCAAAGTGTCACTGGTTCAATTCCCAGTCAGGGCACATGGCTGGGTTGTGTGCCAGGTACCCAGTAGTGGGCATGTGAGAGGCAACTACACATTGATGTTTCTCTCCCTCTCTTTCTCCCTACCCTTTCTCAAAAAATAAATAAAATATTTAAAAAATAAATAAAATTTGATGAAAAGGATTAAAACAAATTATAAAAACAGAATTTTTATTTTTAGTAATTTCCTTTTAAAAATATACTGTTGTGTTTTAATCATGTAAAACATTTGTGTGGTTCCAAAGCAACACTATAAAATAAGATACATTCAGAAAGATTTATCTTCCATTCTTGTATTCTCCCTCCTTATCCCTGATTCCCCTTTTAAGTAACTGCATTCTTTGTATGTCTTCAACCAAGAAACTGGGGGAATAGTCTGGCCTGGTCCGACTATAGGAACATGGTTCCCACAGAAGTTAAGCATGAGCCCTTTCTAGATATTTCTGAAAGCTATTCATTTAAGTATTATTTATTTTTATTAGGTCATTTTTTCCAGTGCTTGACTACCTGTTTAGGTACAGCTGTAGTCTCCACATTTTTGTGTGTATTTTAATTTATATCTGTTTAGTAAAAGCTCACAAGAGATATTTGCATGTCCTAGAAATCAATGGGTTTTTTTGCTTGTTTATTGCTCAGTAAACCAACCTATGGGAAGTGGGAAAAGACTACCACTATGTCTAAATCTCTGAAGTCAATAATGTAGTCCAGTGCAAATGATCCATGGGATACAGTGGTGTTAATGTGTGCATGTGTGGGTGTGCATGTGCATTGTGAATGTATGTGTGTTTGAGTGCTTTATGGTTCACAGTAGAGGAATAAGAGGATAAGTCTGGTCTTTCAGAAGTTTTTTGTGTTGCAAGTGTTACCAAAACCAGCCAGTGGGGGTCCTACCCCTTGCTGCCAAACAGGCAAAACTCCAGAGACAGAGTTTGGTGGAAAGTTAAAGGAACCTTTTCTTTAACGACTATACAATTGGAAATAAAGGCAAGTTTTCTGCCTCAAAGCCCATTCCTTCTAAAATATCCAAAGAAAAAATAACCCTGCTGTCCTCTGCCAGGCCAGACCAATACTAGGCCGCATCTAGAGTTCAATTTCACATTTAAAAGTACCATCCTTTGGAAAACAGGCTGCAATATGCTTCTGGTCATAGTTTGCTCTAGGAATACTTGGAGTCTCTGCACAGTGGCTGAAGTCCCACTCCCAGCAAGCTTCTCCTCTCTAGGTTTCTGCCACCAGTCCAGCACTTGCTCCCTGTCTCTTCAGTGTTGGCTTGCAAGTTCAGCTGTGTTCCACACTTATCTGTGGCACCATTCCCTGGAGCACTTGCATCAGTCCCCAGCACTGCCACAGCTTCCCATGTGTGTGAGGGGCACAGGCTTTGCTGCCTGGCCACGTGGCCTCCAAGGAATGCTGACCCAGACCTCCTCCGTTTCTGCCCTACTGGCCTAGCGCCTGCTGTACTCCTAGTCTGGCAAGCCCCAGAGCAGTTGGGGAAGGGTACCAGATATGCTCCTGCACCACGTGGTCCCCAATGCCCACTGATCCAAACAGCTGAGCCCCTAGCAGCTGACTGGATCAGTGATGAGAGGGGAAAACAAAGAATGTGGAATTGCCACACTATCTGCTTTTTAAAGATGACCCCCAGAATCCTCTGCACAGTGTAAGTAGATGGGAGGATATGATCTTCCATCCAATCACTTCTCTAGCTTTATGTATGAGCCCTGTATGCTTCTTTTTGCTGAGTCATGCTGCATTGCCCTGGTTGCTGGGGAATGCACACCTGTGCAGTCCTTGGTGCTTCCCAACCCCTCTCCCATTTCTGGGGGTAGGATGGGCACCCTGTTACACAAAGAAGGCTTTGTAATGCCATTTGTCTCAAACAGAGCATGTACAAATCTGCAAGACTTTATACGAGTAGAATTCTCCCCAAATTTCTTGTCCATCACAGAAGCAGATACCACTGTCATTGTTGTGCTGGAGACTTCTTGGTGGTAGTTTACAAGAGTCCCTATTGCAAAGGCAAACCCAGCTTGTCTAAACATGCTCATGGGAATGTGATTTTAAGATAGATTGGTTAATGAAGTTGTAGTCTGCTGTAATCTGCAGTATTATGATAGAAGTTTTAGAACCATTTAATGACTTACCTTACTCTCCAATACATGCATACTGAGCAGGACATGGGTTGTCAGACACCATTAGAGTTTGGTTCAGTTTTTCTTATTGAAATACAATTCACATACCATAAATTCACCATTTTTTGCTACCTATAAGAGGCCACTTTATTTTTTAGTATATTTTATTGATTGTGTTAATACAGTTGTCCCAATTTCCTCCTTATTCCCCCTCCATCCATCATCCCCTATTCCCTCAGTCAATCCCTCCCCCGCCCATTAGTTCCAGTCCATAGGTCATGTATTTAAGTTCTTTGGCTACTCAATTTCCTCTATTTTTCTTAAAATACCCCTGTCTATTTTGTACCTACAACTTTGTGCTTCTTAATCCCTGCACCTTACCCCCATTCTCCCTCATCTCTCTACCAACTGATAACCCTCCAAATGATCAACATATCTATGATTCTGTTTCTGTTCTGCTTGTTTGCTTTCTTTCTTGGATTCAATTGTTGATAGTTGTGAATTTATTGGCATTTTAATGTTCATAGTTTTAATCTTCTTTTTCTTAAGTAAGTCCCCTTAACATTTCATATAATAATGGCTTGGTTATGATGAACTCTTCTAGCGTTAGGTTACGTGGGAAAAACATTATCTGCCCTTCAATTCTAAATGATAGCTTTGTTGGATAGTGTAATCTAGGTCGTAGGTCCCTGCTTTTAATCACTTTGATTCTTGCCATTCTCTTCCTGCCTGTAAACTTTCTTTTGAGAAATCAGCTGAAAGATGTTTTCAAATTTTATTGTAATTTACTTTTTCAAATAAATTTGACTATGCCTACCCCTCACCACTTTCCCTTGCACCCTCTCTCCTTCCCTCACTCAGTCTTCCCCTTTGGTTTTGTCCATGAGTCCTTGCTATATGTTCCTTGACATTCCCCTTTCCTTCCTTTTCCCCGCCCCACCCTCTCCTTCCCTCCTGTCTCTGTTGATTTCTTTTCCTTTCAGCGTTGCTGGTCTTATTTTTCTTCCATCTTTGTATTGCTGGTTAGGTTCCACTTATAGGTGAGATCATATGGTATTTGTCTTTCGCCCCCTGGCTTATTTTGCTTAGCATAATGCTCTCGAGTTCCATCCATGCTGTCGTGAAGTTTAGTAGTTCTTTTTTTCTTTCTGCTGCGTAGTATTCCATTGTGTATATGTACCATAATTTTTGGATCCAATCAGCTACTGATGGGTATTTCGGCTGCTTACAACACTTGGCTATTGTAAATTGTGCTGCTATGAACATTGGGGTGCATGGGTCCTTTTGTATTGGTGTTTCGGTATTCTTAGGGTATAGTCCTAGCAGGGGAATCACGGGATCAAAAGGCAGTTCCATTTTCAGCTTTTTGAGGAAATTCCACATTGCTTTTCACAGTGGCTGGACCAGTCTGCATTCCCACCAACAGTGGACTAGGGTTCCCTTTTCTCCACAGCCTCGCCAGCACCTGTTGTTTGTTGATCTGTTTATGATGGCCATTCTGACTGGTGTGAGGTGGTTCCTCATGGTGGTTTTGATCTGCATTTCTCTGATGGCCAGTGATGCTGAGCGTCCTTTCAAATGCCTCTGGGCCCTCTGTATCACCTCCTTGGAAAAGCGTCTGCCCAGGTCCTTTGCCCATTTTTTGATTGGATCGTTTGTCTTCTTGGAGTGGAGTCGAGTGAGTTCTTTATATATCTAGGAGATCAAAACTCTATCTGATGTATCATTAACGAATATATTTTCCCATATGGTTGGCTCCCTTTTCATTTTGCTGATGTTTTCTTTTGCCGTGCAGAAGCTTCTTATTTTGATGAGGTCCCACTTCTTTATTCTTTCCTTTATGTCCCTTGCTTTAGGTGACATATCAGTGAAAAAATTGCTACGTGGGATACCTGAGAGTTTCCTGCCAATGTTCTCCTCTAGGACTTTTATGGTGTTGCAAATAATATTTAAGTCTTTTATCCACCTTGAGTTTATTTTTGTGTATGGTGTCAGCTGATGATCCAATTTCAATTTTTGGCATGGAGCCTTCCAGCTCTCCCAACACCATTTGTTGAAGAGGCTATTATTGCTCCATTTTATGCTTCTTCCCCCTTTGTCCAATATTACATGCCCATATAGACCTGGGCTTATTTCTGGGCTTTCTATTAGGTTCTACTGGTCTATGGGTCTGTTCTTGTGCCAGTACCAGATTGTTTTGAGTATAGTGGCTTCGTATTATAATTTGATGTCTGGTATTTTGATCCCTCCTGCTTTGTGTTTCCTTCTCAAAATTGCTGAGGCTATTCGGGGTCGTTTGTGGTTCCATATAAATTTTTGAAATGTCTGTTTTATTTCTGTGAAATACGTCATTGGTACCTTAACTGGGATTGCGTTGAATCTATAAATTGCTTTGGGTAGTATGGACATTTTGATGATATTAATTCTTCCTATCCATGAGCACGGTATATGCTTCCATTTATTTGTGTCTTCTTTAATTTCTTTTTTCAATGTTGTATAGTTTTCTGCATACAGGTATTTTATGACTTTGGTTAAATTTATGCCTAGGTACTTTATTTTTCTTGTTGCTATATCGAATGGTATTTTTTCTCTGATTTCTTCTTCTTCTATTGCATTGCTGGTGTACAAAATGCCTTTGATTTCTGAATGTTGACTTTTATCCTGCTGGTTTGCTAAATTCACTTAATAGGTTGAGGAGATTTTCGGTAGAGTCTACAGGGTTCTCTATGTACACTATCATGTCATCTGCAAACAATGATAGCTGTACTCCCTCCTTTCCTATTTGGATGCCTTTTTACCTCTTTCTCTTGTCTGACCGCTGTGGCTAGGACTTCCAATATGATGTTGAAAAGAAGCAGTGAGAGCGGACATCCTTGGCGTGTTCCCGATCTTAGTGAGAAAGCTTTCAGTTTTTGCCCGTTGAGGAAGATATTGGATGTAGGTTTTTCATATATGGCCTTTATTACATTGAGGAATGCCCCATTTGTTCCCATTTTGCTGAGTGTTTTGATCATAAATGGGTGCTGTACCTTCTCGAATGCTTTTTCTGCATCTATCGAGATGATCATGTGGTTTTTGTCTTTTATTTATGTAATGTATCATGTTTACTGATTTGCGTATATTGAACCATCCCTGCATCCCTGGGATGAATCCCCCTTGATCGTGGTGGATAATCTTTCTAATGTATTGCTGGATGCGGTTTGCCAATATTTTGTTAAGGATTTTAGCATCTATGTTCACCACCGAACTTGGCCTGTAGTTTTCTTTCTTTGTAGGGTCTTTATCTGGTTTTGGGATCAGGGTGATGCTGGCCTCATAGAAGGAGTCTGGGAGTCTTCCCTCCTCTTGGATTTTTTGGAATAGTCTGAGAAGGACAGGGGTTAGCTCCTCCTTAAATGTTTTGTAAAATTCTCCTGGGAAACCGTCCGGCCTTGGCCTTTTGTGTGCAGGGAGTTTCTTGATTACTGCTTCAATTTCCCCAGCTGTATCAGTCACTTCAATCTTCCTGTTTCTTCCTCCTTCAGTGTTGGAAGATTATACTTTTCTAAAAATGTGTCCATTTCATCAAGATTTTCAAATTTCTTGGCATATAATTGTCCATAGTAGTTTCTGACGATCCTTTGTATTTCTGTGGTATCAGTTGTTATTTCTCCTCTTTCATTTCTGATATTATTAATTTGGGTCCTCTCCCTCTTATTCTCGATGAGTCTGCTTAAAGTCTTGTCAACTTTATTTATCTTTTCAAAGAACCAGCTTCTGGATTGGTTGATCCTCCGAATTGTTCTTTTTGTCTCTATGTCATTCAGTTCTGCTCTAATCTTGACCATTTCCTTCCTTCTCCTTGCTCTGGGATGTATTTGTTGTTGTTTATCCAGTTCTTGAAGTTGTAGTGTTAGGTCTTTTATTTGAAATATTTCTATCTTTTTAAGGTAAGCCTGTATTGCTATGAACTTCCCTGTCAGGACTGCCTTTGCTGTGTCCCATAGGTCTTGGACTGTTGTCTGTTCATTTTCATTTGTTTCCAGAATTTTTTTGATGTATTCTCTTATGTCCTTATTGACCCATTCATTGTTTAATAGTGTACTGTTCAGTCTCCATGAGTTTGCAAGTTTCTGAAGTTTCTCTTTGAGGTTGATTTCGACTTTCAAGCCCTTGTGGTCCAAGAAAAAGTTTGGTATTATTTCAATTTTCCTGAATGTGCTGAGGTTTGCTTTGTGCCCTATCATGTGGTCTATCTTTGAAAAACTGCCATGAGCATTTGAAAAGAATGTGTATTTTTCTTCTTGGGGTGTAAGGTTCTATATATGTCAGTTAAGTGTCTTTGATTCAGTGTGTCATTCAGCTCCACAATATGTTTATTAATGTTTTATTTGGAAGATCTGTCCATTTTTGACAGTGGGGTGTTGAAATCTCCTACTATCAGTGTGTTGCAGTTATATCTTTTTTGAAGTCATCCAACAATTTCCTTATAAACTTGGAGACTCCTATATTGGGAGCATATAAGTTTACAATGTTTATGTCTTCTTGATAGATTCTTCTTTTAAGTATTATATAGTGCCCCTCTGGGTCTCTTTTTATGGCCTGTGTTTGAAATCTACTTTGTCTGATACAAGTATGGCAACCCCGGTCTTTTTCTCATGCCCATTTGCTTGGAATATTTTTTTCCATCCCGTTACTTTCAATCTGTGTAGGTCTCTTGCCCTGAGGTGGGTCTCTTGTAGGGAGCAAATGTGCGAGTCATGTTTTCTTATCCATTCAACTACCCTGTGTCCTTTGATTGGGGCATTTAGTCCATTCACATTGAGAGATATTACTGATAGAAACTTACTCATCTTTTCTCTTTGTACCTGTGTTCCTCTCTCTCTCATTCTTTTCCTTCGTCTGCTTAAAGCAGTCCCCTTAGCATATCTTGGAGTGCTGGTTTGGTAGAGATGTCTTCTTTTAGTCTTCTCTTGTCTGGGAAACTCCATATTTCCCCTTCTATTTTAATGGAGAGCCTTGCTGGGTAGAGCAGCCTTGGCTGTAGGCCCTTGCTTTTCATGGCTTGGAATGTTTGTTGCCATTCCCTTCTGGCTTGTAGTGTTTCTGTTGAGAATTCAGCTTCTAGGTGTATCGCGGCCCCCTGGTATGTTACTTTCTCCTTCTCCCTTGCTGCCTTGAGGATTCTCTCTTTGTCTTTGACATTTGCCATTTTAATGATGATGTGTCTTTGAGTGGACTGCTTTGAGTCCCTCTTGAGTGGGGTCCTCTTTGCCTCCTGGATCCATGAGAGCCTTTCTTTCTTCAAATTAGGAAATTTTTCCATCATTACTTTTTCGAGGAGGTTCTCTGTCCCTTGCTCCTCTTCTTCTCCTTCTTGGATCCCTATTATACGGATATTATTGTGTTTCAGGTTGTCCTGCATTTCCCTAAATGCCTCTTCATTCTTTTTGAGTCGTTTTTCCATTTCTTGTTCTTTCTGGGAGATTTTTTCTATCTTTTCTTCCATCTCACTGATTCGATCCTCGGCTCCATCCAGCCTGCTTTGGATTTCTTCTACTGTGTCCTGCAATTCAGAAATGGTATTCTTCATATCCCCTTTTGTCTTCTTGATAGTTTGTATGTCCTTTTCCAGGCTTATGTAGTTTGCTGTAAGATCCTGAAAGTTTCTCTGCAGTTTCTCATAGTTCTCTTTGAGCTGGATGAGCTCATTGAGCTTCCTTAGAACCATTGTTTTGAATTCAGTATCTGACAGTTCCCTTGCCTCTATTTCATTTAGCTCTCTCTGTGAGGATTCCCCTTTTCCACTCATTTGGGGTGAATTTCTTCCCATTTTTGTGAGAGTCTGTTAAGTAATTTACTTATTTTTTTATTTATGTTTGCTTCTGCTTCAATTGGGCCGTCTAGATTTCCTGACTTTGTGGATTAAACTTCTATGGTTGTAGGTGGGTCTTTTTATATATATATTTATTTATTTTTCCCTTTACTTTTCTTTCTGGGCCTGCCTCTGATGATGTCAGTTGTTGACCCTATATGACCTTGGGTTGTTTGTTTGAGCCTTCCAGGAATCTAGTGTCTGTGTCTGATTCCTGCTTGGGGCAGCTCTGTGACCCCTTCAGTTGGGGCTGGACTATATTTTGGAATCGCTTTCCAAAAATATATGGCTCCTTGATTGCGCTCCCCCGCGCGGCAAGATACCCCGCCTGCCTGGGCTGTCGTGTGCTTACCCCAACACAGGGGGCGTATTCGCGACCTTGCATACTCGTTTGGCCCCCCTGGCTGGCGAGCTCCCTGGCACTGGTCAGTTTAGGGTCTTCTATTGTGTGTTTTCCCCGCTTTTGGCTCTTTGGGTGTGTTGCTTGCCCTTGCCAAATGGGGACTACGGAAATGGGAGGAAGTCATCAGCTGAAAGATTTATGGGAGCTCCTTTGTAGTTAACTCTCTACTTTTCTCTTGCTGCTTTTAAGATTCTCTCTTTCTCTTTAACCTTTGGAATTTTAATTATGATGTGTCTTGGTGTGGTCTTCTTAGTACCCATCTTGTTTGAGATTCTTTGCATCCTGGACCTGTGTGTCTATTTCCTTCACCAAAAAAATAATGAAAAATAATTTCATTATTTTTTCAAATAAGTTTTCAATTTATTGCTCTTCCTCTTCTCCTTCTGGCATTCTTATGATATGAACGATTGATGTTCAAAGTTGTCACAGAGGCTACTTAGGCTATACTTGGTTTTTTGAATTCTTTTTCTTTCTTGCTGTTCTGATTGAATGCTTTTGTTCTTCCTTATGTTCTATATTGTTGATTTGATTCTCAGCTTCATCCACTCCACTGTTGATTCCCTGTAAATTCTTCTTTATTTCATTTACTGTAACCTTCATTTCCACCTGGGTCTTTTTCATGTTGTTGAAGTGCCCAGCAAGTTCTTTGAACACCCTAATAACAAATGTTTTGAACTCTGCATCTGTTAGATTGCTTATCTCCATTTTGTTTAGTTCTTTTTCTGGAATTCTGTTCTTTCAGTTGGGTTATATATTTTTGTCTCCTCATTTTGGAAGCCTTCCAGAGTTTGTTTCTATATATTAGGTAAAGTTGCTTTTTTCCCCCTGTCTCAGTAGCATGGCTTATTGTAGAAAAGCACACCAGTAAGTTGGATTGGGCAGAGACTTAGGTAATCACCAAGGCGGGGCAACCCGTGTGAACCAGGCTGACAAAGTCTCAGATATGGTGTTACTGCTCTGTGGCTCTGTGTGGGAGAGGGCTCAGAAAGGGGACAATGCCACTTCCTGGCCTTTGGAGTTTTATCCAGTAAGAAGCTGTCCCCCATCGCATGCCCTGATGCCATATACTTCCATTTCTCCCCATATGCCACTGGTGCCCTTCTAGCTGTTGCCCTGGTGCTGAAGCCCAGAGGGAGTTAATCTTTTGCTGGCCCTTTAAGAGGAGACTCCTGAGAATCCTTCAGTTTCTTCCATTGCCCCAACCCCCACTGATTTTTTACTGCAGAAGTTATGGAAGCTTATCTTTCTGGTACTGGAACCCTGGGCCGAGTGGTCTGGTGTTGGACTGAGTGGTCTGGTGTTGTGCTGTGATCTCTCACTCCCAAGGTATCCCTTCTGATTTTTATCCACCACACATGGATGTGTGACCACCCATTCTGTGCCTTCGTACCTCCACACCTCCACGCCTCTGCACTGCCACCCCTCCTCACATGTCTCCCATTTGCCCCTCATACCTACCTAGATGAATGTCACTTCTTTAATTCTTTGGTTATTGTACTTTCATACAGCTTGATTTTCTAACAATTCAGTGTGATATTTGTTTTGTAGTCAGGTTGTATTTTTGCTGTGGTTGTGCGAGTAAGCGAGCTGTGTTACCTTTGCTTCCATCTTGACTGGAAGTCTAAATTCACGCTTTTAAAGTGTGCAGTTCTAATAAGTTTTTATTATAATCACAAGATTTTGCAACCATCGCCAACCACCATCTAATTCCAAACATTTTCATCAATCTACATTTGTTTTATAAATTTTACACAAATCTTTGCATTACCCATGATGTCAAAGATTTTCTACTATGTTTTCCTGTACAAGTATTATAGTTTCGGGACTTACAGTTAAGTTTACTTTAAGTCTACTTTAGAGCACCCAAATAAACAAAATGAGAAATGAAAGATGAGAGTTTACAACTGATACCACAGAAATACAAAGGATGGTAAGAAATTACTATGAACAAATATATGCCAAGAACTTTGAAAACCTGGGTGAGATGGAAAATTTCAAGAAAAATATAATCTTCCAACACTGATTCAAGAAGCAGCAGAAACTCCAGACAGACTGATAACAGCTGGTGAAATGAAGAAGTTATCAAAAAATTCCTGGCACACATAAGCCCTGGACTGGATGGTTTCACAGAGGAATTTTACAAAACATTGAAGGAAGAGCTAACCCCTACCCTTCATGGTCTATTCCAAAAAAAACCAAAAAGAGGGAATACTCCTAAAGTCTTTTTATGAAGCCAGCATCATCCTAATCCCAAAACCAGATAAAAACACAAGAAAGACAACCACAGGCCAATATTGCTGTAGAACATAGATGGTAAAATCCCCAACAAATATTGGCAAACTGCATCCAGCAATACATTAAAAAGACCATACACCATGATCAAGTAGGGTTCATTCCAGGGATGCAAGGATGGTACAATACTCACAAATCAATAAATGTAACCCATCACATAAACAAAGGAAAGAAAAAAACCCACATGATCATTTCAATAGATGTGGAAAAAGCATTTGACAAGGTACAGCACCCACTTATGGTAAAATCACTCAGCAAAGTGGGAGTAGAGGGAACATACCTCAACGTAATAAAGGCCATATATGAGAAACCTACAGCCAGCATCATAGTCAACAGGCAAAAAATAAAGATTTCCTACTAAGATCAGGAACAAGAGAAGGATGTCTTCTTTCACTACATCTATTCAACATAGCATCAGAAGTCCTAGCCACAGCAATCAGACAAAAAAAAAAAAAAAAGAAAAAGAAAAAAAAGAAAAGAAATAAAAGGCTTCCAAATGGGAAAGGAGGAAGTAAAACTGTCATTGTTTTCAGATGACATGATAGTGTACACAGCAAATCCTGTAGACTCCACCAAAAAAACTACTCGACTGAATAAGTGAATTAGGCAAAACAGGGGGATACAATGTCAATATTCAGAAATTTAACCAGTTGTAGCCAAAATGCTACAATAAAACAAAAAGAAAGAAAATGAAGAACATCTGACTTCCACACTTAAAATGAAGTACACACAGAGTTTAAACTGGTTATGACAAAAACCAATAGTTGTGTTTCTTGAACTATAAAGAAAACAAAATGTTGGCAGTCCTTAAGTATATATAGCTTAAAATATCATTTTTAGCATTTGGCACCATATGTATGCCATTATCTTGATTTTGCAATCCTGTTCACAAGAAAGCTTCGTTTAAGGCTTTGATTTTATGATAATGAAATAAATAAGGCACAACCAGTTTTTCTTTCTTACTTAAATTTCATCATTATTGATGTGGTTCTCTTGTGTTAAAGGAAAAAGTACAACTGTCCGCTCTGGCTGGTGTGGCCAAGTGGATTGAGTGCTGGTCTGCAAACCAAAAGGTCAGTGGCTCGATTTCCAATCAGGGCACATGCCTAGGTTGAAGACCAGGTCCCCAGTAGGGGGCATGTGAGAGGCAACCACACATTGATGCTTCTCTCCCTCTCTTTCTCCCTCTTTACCCCTCTGTCTAAAAATAAATAAATAAAAACCTTTTTAAAAAATACAACTATCAAAACAAAAAATTAGAGTAATATTGCCATTCTGCTGATTTTAAATATACAGTACATCATGCATACTTTACAAGGAAGGTAAGTGGAGATAAAGTTGAAATCATAGAAGATGCAAATAACCTTTCAAAATTAACACAATGTGTTCTGAAACTTTTTGTGGTTTAAATATCATGCATCAATCAACTATGTGATTTTGAATCAAACGTAGAGCATTAGTGCTACTATTTGAGCTATTTTTCTGCATGGTTCATATTTTTTTAAATGTGTAGTTAATATTATGCATGTTATTGTCCTTTCTTACATTCTTACTAGTATGCGCCGTTTGCAAAACAGAAATGCTAATAATCGGTAATAGTCCTATAAAAGATGTTAACTCTTTTTAGTCATTGACTGATCTTGCTCTAACCTTAAAAGTTCGTGATTATTGACCTCTGTTGCATTTATTCTATCCCCCCCATCAAAATCATCTATCTGTTTTGAATGTCAACATTACCCTGGTGTACTCACTGCTCTATGCATTATTGTTCTTTGTTGCTGTTTTATGCCTTCATATTAGCAAAATATGAAATTCTGTGAAAAACAAAAAGAAATCCCTTTGATCTTGGAAAAAAATCCTTTTGTAGCAGGAATCAAATTCCTTGTTCTTGATAACTTTTCCATCAAGAATTTAGTACAAGCAGTTATATTCATATCATTTTGATGTTTTTGTTAATGTTTCCAAACAATGTACTTTGAAATCAGAATCATTTCTTATTCATTTTTCATATAATTCTCCTGATGCTCTTCATTACACATTAGTGATTAAAAATGAGATTTAATTCCCCAATCCCTGCCCACAAGACTTGAGTAGATCTGACTGTAAATTGAAGGGAGTTTTGCCCTAACTCATGGATTATGCAAGAACGGACTGCTGTTGGGTTTGACTGATTGTAAATGGGTTGTGGGGTGGTGTAATTGAAGGCTACTGAATGCATCTTACAATGCATAATAAAAATCTTTATTCTTTTAGTATTAAAAAAATAAGTGGAAGGCATTTTTTTGTACATCGACAATGAAATATCAGAAACAGAAATCAGGAAAAAAATCCTTTTTGATATAGCAACAAGAAAAATAAAGTTCCTAGGAATAAACTTAGCCAAGGAGGTAAAACATCTGTACTCAGAAAACTACACAACACTGAAGAAAAAAATTAAGGAAGACACAGACAAATGGAAGCATATACTGTGTTCATGGATTGTAAGAATGAAAATCATCAAAATGTCCATACTACGCAAAAACAATGTATAGATTCAACACAATCTCTATGAAAACACCAATGACATATTTCAAAGAAATAGAATAAATATTTCAAAAATGTATACAGAACCATAAATGACCGCGAATAGCTGCAGCAATTTTGAGAAAGAAGGACAAAGTAGGAGGGATCACAATACCTAATATCAAACTCTATTACAAAGCCACTGTAATCAAAACAGTTTGGTATTGGCATAAAAACAGACACATAGACCAATGGAACAGAATAGAGAGCCCAAGCAATAAACCCTTGTCTCTATGGTCAATTAATATTCAACAAAGAGGGCAGAAACATAAAATGGAGTAAAAATAACCTCTTCAACAAATAGTGTTGGGAGATCAGGACAGCTACATGCAAAAAAAAAAAAAGAAAAATGAAGCCTGAACACCAACTTGTACCATATAAAAAATGAACTTAAGATGGATAAAAGAGTTAAATATAAGTTGCAACACCATAAAAGTCTTGGAGGAGAACATAGGCAGGAAAATCTCAGATAGCCCATGTGACAACATTTTCACTGAGATGTTCTCTAGAGCAAGGGACATACAGGAAAGAATGTAACAAATGGGACATTATTGAAATAAAAGCTTCTGCATGGCTGAAGAAAACATCAGCAAAATGAAAAGGAAACCAACCACATGGGAAAATATACTTGCCAATGATACCCAGGACAAAAGTTTGATTTCCAAAATATGTAAAGTGCTCATACGCCTCCACTCCAGGAAGACAAACAATCCAATGAACAAATGGGCAAAGGACCTGAACAGACACCTCTCCAAGGAGAACATATGAAAGGGCCTAGAGACTTCTGAAAGGATACTCAGCATAACTAGCCATCAGACAAATGCAAATTAAAACCACAATGAGATATCATTTCATACCAGTCAGAATTGCCAGCATAAACAAATCAACAAACAACAAGTGTCTGCGAGGCTGTGGAGAAAAGGGAACCCTAATACATTGTTGGTGGGAATGCAGACTGGTGCAGCCACTGTGGAAAACAGTATAGAATTACTTCACAAAACTAAAAATGGAACTGTCTGTTGACTTAGCAATTCTACTGTTGGAATTATACCCCAAGGATCCTGAAATCTCAAATCAAAAGGACCTATGTGCCCCGATGTTCATAGCAGCACAATTTACAATAGCCAAGTACTGGAAGCAACCAAAATAGCCATCAGTAAAAGAGTGGATCAAAAAACCATGGTACATTTACACAGTGGTACATTTATATGGCACATCTACACAATACTATGCGAAAGAAAGAAGAAGCTGCTACCCTTTGTGACAGCATGGATGGAACTGGCAAGAATTGTGCTAAGTGAAATGAGCCAGGTGGTGAAAGTCAAATGTCATATTATCTCACAGATTAGTGGAACATAATCAACAAAACAAACAAGCAAGCAAAATATTACCAGAGACATTGAAATAAAGAACAAACTGACAGTAACCAGAGGGGAGGGAGGAGAAGATAATGGGTGGAGGGATAAAGGGGAAAGGTCATCAAGGAATATGTATGAAGGACACACGGGCATAGCCAAAGGGTATAGGATTGAAGGTGGGATGTGGGGATGGGTGGGATGAGGGGAGTGGTTAGGGGAAAATGGAGAGAACACTACTTGAACAATAAGAATATATAATTTAAAAAATTGGAATTGTGAAAAAAACTATAGACATATTTTCTCATTTTTGCTTAGTTTTATTCTCTATCTACCAAATTCTCTGATGAAATCAAAACTGAGTTGTTCCTTTCAAAACAGAAACTAAAATGAAATCTAAATCAAAGTTAGAGTTTCAAGGAGGGACAGGGAAACTAGCCTTAGAATCTTATCTCACACCAACCAGTACCACAAATGAGCCTGATGAGATCCAAATGTAACCCAACTACTAGTGGGGTCCTATAGCTCACCATCCATAGGCAACAACTCTGGAGACAGAGTCTCGTGGAAAGGAAAAAGGAATTTTTAATTTAAAATATAAACAACAGGTTTCTTGATGAACCTCCTTCACCGGAGTAGTGTGCCAGCAGCTGGCAGATGGTCACTGTGGTGGCTTCCCATAGCTTCCCACATAGGGGAGGGGCATGAAGCTTTCTGGGTGCATACCAGCTCCTGGGACCCACTGGCCCAAGCTTCCACCCCTTGCCCCTTTTTTACCAGCCTAGTGCCTGCAGTGCTTTTGTTTAGGCCCAGAGTGCTTGAGGAGGGGCATGGGGCCAGCTCCTGGCTGCTCTGGGGCTATACCCAACAGGCCTGCTCTGGCATGGGCCATGAGAGGGCAACAGCCACCATGACTTCCTATCGGGAAGGGGTGTGGGGCTTGCTGGACCAGCACCAAAGGTGTGGCCATGGATGGGTGGCAGCCACCATAGCTTCCTGCCTGAGCACTGGGCTTGCTGGACCCACCACACTCCTTGAGCCCACTGGCCTGAACCTCCCTGCTGCCATTTTATGAGAACTTGCTTAACTCCTGCCCAGGCAGTTCCTGGAACACGCAGGAAAGGGACAGGGATTCCTTCCCCCAAGGCTCACCTGCTTAGGAACCTCATCCCCCCAGCCATGGACCTACCAGCTAGGGGATTGGGAAGCAAAAATGTGTAGTGTTTCTGTGTGATCCACTTTTAAAGATCCCCCCATCATCTCCAGCATGGCAGAAGTAGATGGGAGGGTGTGACCTTCCCATCCAATCACCTTCCTAGGTTTTGGTGCCAGCCCTATTCACTTCTGTCTGCATCATGCATGTTCATCTCAGTTGTCAGGGTAATGCACACATGCACTGTCTTCAGTGCTCCTCCCCCCTTCCCCATTTCTAGGGGGACTCCCGCCATTAAAATCCCCCCTTTCATACTCTGGACGCTTGTAATCATACAAAGGCAGATGAACGAAAGTCTTGTTCTTCTGTAACAACTTTCTTCAGGCCAAGGGTCATAGTCCTACCTATCCTCTTGTCCAGAGATCCCTAACAAAATTTGGTCTGGAGTGGAGGGGAGCCTTCATGAGAGGGAAAAGGATCTTGCAAAGTCCAGGTCATTTGGTTGTCCCTGAAAAAGCAGCATGCACGATATCCGAAGGATGGCATTTCTGGATGAGTTGGCATCCTTGTCATATTCTAGAGGTGAAAAATTTAGCAAGAGGGTTAGAAAGCACAACCAAAATTATAACAACTGAATAATAAAAGGTAGGGACTAATTATACAGGGTTCCTGATTAAGAAAAATGGCTTCCCTGGAGGAAGGTGAGCAAAGTGTGTCAAACCTGTCTGAAGTCCTATTGCCTACTATACTCAAATTAAGCCGAGGGGAATATCCTGAGATTGTCCCCATTAACACTTCTGGACTTCTGTCTGAACCATTAAGGCAGAAAGGAAAAGCAGTTTTAAAGCAAAGCTGATAGTTCACACCATACATCACCAATTTAACTGTTAAGTCTAGTCCAAAACTGAGTACCAGGAGGCAACAATGCAGGCGGGCTTCTCGAGTGGAGCCTACACCATTTTTGAGTCTACAAGACATTCTTGTGAGATGTTTTGTTGCAAGGAACTTGCTGGAATGATAGTAAGTTGTGACAATTTGATATCATCAGGTAAAAACAGTTTCAATTCTCAAGAGAAAACAAACATTGAAGACAGCTGCACTAGAATCTGATGTTCATGACCAAGCATTGTGATTTTCTTTAAAACCTGATTTCTCTCCCTAAGACAACCCTCATTGTCCTTAAAAACACTGCTAATTTTCCTTTTTACCTCATCATTTACATAAAAGCAAGAGAAGCACAGAACACATAGGGTTTTTAAGTCTACTTTCCTGGAACATACACAAGAAACGTTTAGATTGACCTTTAGTCAACACTTCACAGCAGAGACACCAAGCTCCACAGCCGCCATCCAGCTTGGCTTGCAGTATCTCTATTCCTCAAATCCTCAAGATTTCCACTGGGCCTTTCTTTTTAAATTTAATCTTTTTTATGTTTTTATTTTTATTTTTTTAATTAATTAATTTATTTTTTTAAATACATTTGTCTCTGCCTTCAACCCACCACTTTCCCTTGCCCTCTACCCCTTCTCCCTCCCTGAATCCTTCCCCTTTGGTTTTGCCCATGAGTCCTTGCTACATGTTCCTTGACTTTCGACTTCCCTTCCTTTCCCCCCGCCCACCCCTCTCTCCTTCCCTCTTGTCCCTGTTGGATTCTTTTCCTTTCAGTGTTGCTGGTCTTATTTTCCTTCCATCTTTGTATTGTTGCTTAGGTTCCACTTATAGATGAGATCATATGGTATTTGTCTTACGCCCCCTGGCTTATTTCACTTAGCATAATACTCTCTAGTTCCATCCATGCTATCGGGAAGTTCAGTAGTTCTTTTTTTTTTTTCCTTCTGCTGAGTAGTATTCCATTGTGTAAATGTACCATAATTTTTTGATCCAATCATCTACTGATGGGCATTTAGTTTGCTTCCAACACTTGGCTATTGTAAATTGTGCTGCTATGAACATTGGGGTGCATAGGTTCTTTTGAATTGGCATTTTGGTATCTTAGGGTATAGTCCCAGCAGGGGAATCACTGGATCAAAAGGAAGTTCCATTTTCAGCTTTTTGAGGAAATTCCACATTGCTTTCCACAATGGCTGCACCAGTCTGCATTCCCACCAACAGTGGACTAGGGTTCCCTTTTCTCCACAGCCTCGCCAGCACCTGTTCTTAGTTGATCTGTTTATGATGGCCATTCTGACCGGTGTGAGGTGGTATCTCACTGTGGTTTTGATCTGTATTTCTCTGATGGCAAGAGATGCCAAGCATCCTTTCAAATGTCTCTGGGCCCTCTTTATCTCTTCCTTGGAAAAGCATATGCCCAGGTCCTTTGCCCATTTTTTGATTGGATCGTTTGTCTTCTTGGAGTGGAGTCGAGTGAGTTCTTCATATATCTTGGAGATCAAACCTCTATCTGGTGTATCATTAACGAATATATTTTCCCATATGGTTGGCTCCCTTTTCATTTTGCTGATGTTTTCTTTAGCCATGCAGAAGCTTCCTATTTTGATGAGGTGCCACTTGTTTATTCTTTCCTTTATGTCCCTTGCTTTAGGAGACATATCAGTGAAAAAATTGCTGCGTGGGATATCTGAGAGTTTCCTGCCAATGTTCTCCTCTAGGACTTTTTTGGTGTTGCAAATAATATTTAAGTCTTTTATCCACCTTGAGTTTATTTCTGTGTATGGTGTCTGCTGATGATCATATTTCAATTTTTTGCACGTAGCTTTCCAGCTCTTCCAACACCATTTCTTAAAGAGGCTATTATTACTGGATTTTATGCTTCTGACCCCTTTGTCAAGTATTAGTTGCCAATATAGACCTGGGCTTATTTCTGGACTTTCTATTCTGTTCCACTGGTCTATGGGTCTGTTCTTGTGCCAGTACCAGATTGTTTTGAGTATAGTGGCTTTGTAGTAGAGTTTGATGTCTGGTATAATGATCCCTCCTGCTTTGTGTTTCCTTCTCAAAATTGCTGAGGCTATTCGGGGCCGTTTGTGGTTCCATATAAATTTTTGAAATGTCTGTTTTATTTCTGTGAAATACGTCATTGGTACCTTAACTGGGATTGCGTTGAATCTATAAATTGCTTTGGGTAGTATGGACATTTTGATGATATTAATTCTTCCAGTCCATGAACACAGTATATGCTTCCATTTATTTGTGTCTTCCTTAATTTCTTTCTTAAATGTTTTATAGTTTTCTGCATACAGGTTTTTACCTCCTTGGTTAAATTTATTCCTAGGTACTTTATTTTTCTTGTTGCTATATCGAATGGTATTTTTTTCTCATTTCTTCTTCTATTTTATTGCTGGTGTACAAAAATGCCTTTGATTTCTGAATACTGACTTTGTATCCTGCTGTTTTGCCAAAGTCACTTATTAGGTTGAATAGTTTTTTGGTGGAGTCTACAGGGTTTTCTATGTACACTATCATGTCATCTGCAAACAATGACAGTTTTACTTCCTCCTTTCCTATTTGGATGATTTTTATTTCTTTTTCTTGTCTGACTGCTGTGGCTAGGACTTCCAATACAACGTTGAAAAGAAGCAGTGAAAGCGGACATCCTTGGCGTGGTCCCGATCTTAGAGGGAAAGCTTTTAGTTCTTGCCCATTGAGTATGATGTTGGCTGTAGGTTTTTCATATATGGCCTTTATTACATTGAGGAATGCCCCATTTATTCTCATTTTACTGTTTTGATCATAAATGGGTGCTGTACCTTATCAAATGCTTTTTCTGCGTCTATCGAGATGATCATGTGTTTTCGTCTTTTATTTATGTGATGTATTACGTTTATTGACTTGCGTATATTGAACCATCCCTGCATCCCAGGGATGAATCCCACTTGATCGTGGTGGAAAATCTTTTTAATGTATTCCTGGATGCAGTTTGCCAATATTTTCTTGAGGATTTTATCGTCTATGTTCATCAGCAAAATTGGTTTTTAGTTTTCTTTCTTTGTAGGGTCTTTATCTGGTTTTAGGATTAGGGCGATGCTGGTCTCATAAGAACAGTCTGGGAGTCTTCCCTCCTCTTGAATTTTTTTCAAATAATCTGAGGAGGACAGGGCTTAGCTCTTCCTTAAAATTTTGTAAAATTCTCCTATGAAACTGTCTGGCCCAGGGGTTTTGTGTGCCGGGAGTTTCTTGATGACTGCTTCAATTTCCCCAGCTGTTATCAGTCTGTTCAGGTTTTCTGTTTCTTCTTCATTCAGTGTTGGAAGATTATACTTTTCTAGGAATTTGTCCATTTCATCGAGGTTTTCAAATTTCTTGGCATATAATTGTTCATATTAGTTTCTTACAATCCTTTGTATTTCTGTGGTATCAGTTGTTATTTCTCCTCTTTCATTTTTTTAAATTAATTATTTATTTCAAATACATTTGGCTCTGCCTTCCCCCCACCACATCCCCCTGTCCCCTTCCCCCCTCTCCCTCCCTCAATCTTTCCCCACTTTAGCTCTTTCATTTCTATTATTATTTATTTGTGTCCTCTCCCTTTTTTTCTTGATGAGTCTGCTTAAAGGCTTGTCGATTTTCTTTATCTTTTCAAAGAACAAGCTCCTGCATTGGTTGATCCTTTGAACTGTTCTTTTCATCTCTATGTCAGTCATTTCTGCTCTAATCTTTACTATTTCCTTCCTTCTACTTGCTCTGGGAGTTATTTTTTGTTTCTCCAGTTCTTGAAGTTGTGGTGTTAGGTCTTTTGTTAAAATGTTTCTCTCTTTTTTAGGAAAGTCTGTAGTGCTATGAACTTCCCTCTCAGGACTTCTTTTGCTGTGCCCCATAGGTTTTGGACTGTTGTTTGTTCATTTTCATTTGTTTCCAAAAACTTTTTGATTTCTTCTCTTATCTCATTATTGAACCATTCATTGTTTAATAGTCTACTTGTTCAGTCTCCATGAGTTTCCAAGTGTTTGATGTTTCCCTTTGAGGTTCATTTCTCCTTTCAAACTCTTGTGGTCCTATAAAAAGATTGGTCTTATTTCAATTTTCCTGAATTTGCTGAGGCTTGCTTTGTGTCCTATCATATGGTCTATTTTTGAAAAAGTTCCATGAGCATTTGAAAAGAATGTGTATTTTGCTTCTTTGGGATGTAAGGTTCTATATATGTCAGTTAAGTACATTTGATTCAGTTCATCATTCAACTGCACAATATCCTTATTGATGCTTTGTTTGGAAGATCTGTCCATTTTTGACAGTAGGGTGTTAAATCCCCTACTATCAGTGTGTTGCTGTTTATATCTTTTTTGAAATCATCCAAGATTTTCCTTATATATTTGGGTGCTACTATTTTGGGTGCATATACGTTTACAATATTTATGTCTTCTTGATAGGTTCTTCCTTTAAGTATTATAAAGTGTCCCTTTGGGTCTCTTTTTATGGCCTTTGTTTTGAAATCTATTATGTCTGATATAAGTATTGCTACCCCTGCTTTCTTCTCTTGCCCATTTGCTTGGAATATTTTTTTCTATCCCTTTAATTTCAATCTGTATCGGTCTCTTGCTCTGAGGTGGGTCTCTTGTAGGCAGCATATGTGTGGGTCATGTTTTCTTATCCATTCAGCTATCCTGTGTCTTTTGATTGGAGCATTTAGTCCATTTACATTGAGAGTTATTATTTATAGAAACTTATTCATTTTTTGTCTTTGTACCTGTGTTTTTCTCTTTCTCACTCTTTTCCTTCACCTTCTTAAACCAGTCTCTTTAGCATATCTTGGAGTGCTGGTTTGGAGAGATGTATTCTTTTAGCCTTCTTTTGTCTGGGAAACTCCTTATTTCCCCTTCTATTTTAATTGAGAGCCTTGCAGGGTAGAGGAGCCTTGGTTTTAGGCCTTTGTTTTTCACTACTTGGTATATTTGTTGCCATTCTCTTCTGGCTTGTAGTGTTTCTGTTGAGAAGTCAGCTGCTAGCTGTATCGGGGCTTTCTTGTTTGTTACTACCTGTTTCTCCCTTGCTGACTTTAGGATTCTCTCTTTGTCTTTGATATTTGCCATTTTAATGATGATGTTTCTTGGAGTGGGCCTCATTGGGTTCCTCTTGAATGGGGCTCTGTGTTTCCTGGACCCATGAGACCTTTTTTGTCCTCAAATTGGTTAAGTTTTCCATCATCACTTTTTCAACAGGTTTCTCTGTCCTTCACTTTTCTTCTTCTCCTCCTTCTGGTATCCCTATTATGTGGATATTATTGAGCTGCAGGTTGTCCTGCATTTCCCTCAATAACTCTTCATTCTTTTTGAGTCTTTTTTCCATTTCTTGTTCTTTCTGGGAGCTTTTCTCTACCGTATCCTCCATCTCACTGATTCGATCCTTGGCTTCATCTAGCCTGTTTTTTATTCCTTCTACTGTGTTCTTCAATTCATAAATGGTATTTTTCATATCCTCTTGTGTCTTCTTAATAGTTTCTATGATCTTTTCCTGGTTGATATAGTTTGCTGTAAGATCCTGATAGTTTCTCTGCAGTTTCTCATAGTTATCTTTGAGCTGGCTGAGCTCATTGAGCTTCCTTAGAACCATTGTTTTGAATTCAATATATGGTAGTTCCCTTGCCTCTATTTCACTTAACTCTCTCTGTGAGGATTCCTCCTTTCCTCTTATTTGGGGGGAACTTCTTTTTCTTCCCATTTTTGTGTGAGTCTATTTCTTTTCTTTTGGTTCTGCTTCAATTGATCCATCTAGATTTCCTAACTCTGTGGATTAAACTTCTATGGTAGTAGGCAAGTCTCTTTATTTATTTATTTTTATTTACTTTTCTTTCTGGGTCTGCCTCTGATGGTGTCAGTTTTTGACCCTGTCTGATCTTGGGCCATTTGTTGGAGCTTTCCAGGAATCTACTGTCTGTGTTTGACTCCTGTGGTTGTTAATCTGGTCACTCTGTCCTCATCTGTCAGGCTTAGGCACCAGAGGGCGGAGCAGTGACTCCTGATGGCGGGACTATCGTGGCCTCATAGGCTGCTGTCACTCAGGGGAGTAGTCCGTCTGAGCAAGATGGAGATTGTGGACTGGGGAATAGTCAGCACTGGGACCCCCCAATGCCTATGTCTCCAGTCTCTCCTTGAGGGTCTCTAGGGAACTGTGACCCCTTCTGCCAGAGATCCACTATTTCTGCAGATCACGTTGTAATCACACACCTTCCGGGGCTCCCGGGCCGCTTCTGCCTCTTTGGGGGCATGGCCTGCCTGTGCAAATGGGGACTACAGAATGGGGAGGGATTCTGCTCTGGGGATCTCAGATAATCCTCCAGTTCTTTCCCCAACCTGTCCGTCTCCAGTCTTTCCTCAATGGTCTCTATGCAGCTGTGTGTCCCTTTTGGCCAGGGATCCTCTATTTCTTCCAGCCAGTCTGCACTCAGCCCCCCAGCTCACATGCGCAAAAGCTGTGTGCAGAGCACGCAAAAGGCAGGTTAATTGATTCACGTATGCCTGAGCGAGATGGTAGCTGCAGAATGGGAGGTGAGTTATCACCGGGGCTCCGCTGGCCACCGTCTAGGTTCTCATCACAAAATTTTCCTCATCAACCTTTCCTCAGGCACCAGCCCACTCTGCTGCCGCCTCTACCCAGAGATCAAGGAAGGCGTTTGCCACTGCAAATTTTAGCGTTGGCCCTTTAAATGTCTCTTTCCATCTCCAGCCACCTGTCTCTGGCAGAGAGTGCCCCTAAGCTTTTCACTGTTGCGTTTTGTCTGCGTGTTTTCCTGGTTTCAGCTGCTATAGTCTAGGGGTCCCTGTTTATGATTCAGACCCTGTTCTTCTCAGGGGGATCCAACTGACCATTTCAATGTCCCTCTGGTGCTGGCGCCTACCCTCTAGAGCCTCCACTGCACTTCTCACCCATTCGGATTTGTGAAAGTTGATTCCACTGCCTGTCCACGGCTCCAAGGCTTCTCTCCCTCTATCGTTCCATTGTTTTCCAAGTAATTTCTCCACTATTTAGTCGCAATTCTAGTTTGGTCTTGGCAGGAGGCCAGCGTGACTCCCATTCACTCCTCAACCATCTTTTTCTCTCAGTTTTCCAAATATCGCTTATTGAATAAACTATAACTAATTGTATGGGCTTGCTTCCCCTGTTGAATATTAATTAACTATGAAGGAGTGGGTTCATTTCTGGGCTCTCTATTCTGTTCCATTGATGTATGTGTCTGTTTTTATGCAAATACCATACTGTTTTGATTACTATGGCCTTGAACTATAGTTTTATATTAGGTAGCCTGAGTCTTCCAACTTTGTTCTTTTTTCTCAAAGTTGCTGTGCATGGCCTTTTGTGGTTCCATATAAATTTTTGAAATATTTGTTGTAGTTCTGTGAAATATGTCATTGGAATCTTGATAGGAATTGCATTGAATCTATAGATTGATTTGGGTAGCATGGACATTTTAATGATATTAATTCTTCCTATCCATGATCACGGTTTGTGCTTCTACTTATTTGTATCTTCCTCAATTTATTTCTTTGGTGTCTTATAATTTTCCAGGTACAGGTCTTTTACTTTGGTAGGTTTATTCCTAGGTAGTTTATTCTTTTTGAAGCTATTGTGAATGGGATTGTTTTCTTAATTTCTCTTTCTGTTAGTTTGTTTTTGGCATATAAAAATGCAGCTTATTTCTGGATACTAATTTTCTGTCCTGCTACTTTGATGAATTAATTTATCAGTTGTAGTTTCTGTTTGGAATCTTTGGGGGTCTCTTTGTACAGGATCATGTCATGTGTAAATAAAGACAGTTTTACTTCTTCCTTTCCAAGTTGGATGCCTTTCATTTCTTCTTCTTATCTGATTGCTGTGGCTAGGACTTCCAGTACCGTGTTGAATAACAGATAAAATCAGACATCCCTGTCTTGTTCCCAATCTTAAGGGGGAAGATTGTAGTTTTTGCCCACTGTGTATAATGCTGGCAGTGGGTTTGTCATATATGACCTTTATTATGTTTAGGGATGTTGCTTCTATTCCCACTTTGATGAGAGTTTTGATTGCATACTGGATTTTATCAAAAGTTTTTCTGTATCCATTGATGTGATCATGTGGTTTTTAGCCTTCGTGTCATTTTTGTAGTGAATCGATTTTATTGATTTGTGAATCTTGTACTAATCCTGCATTCCTGAAGTAAATCCACCTTGATCATGGTGTTTGATCTTTTTCATGCATTGCTGTATTGTTTTTCTAGTAGTTTTTGAGGATATTAGCATCTATGATTATCAGTGATATTGGCCTATAATTTTCTTTCTTCGTAGTGTCTGTATCTGGTTTTGAAATTAGGATAATGCTGGTCTCATACAATGAGCTTGGGAGACTTCCCTCCTTTTGAATTTCATGAAATAGTTTGAAAAGGAGAGGTGTTAGTTCTTTCTCAGAATGTTTGGTAAAATTCACCTGTGAAGCTCCCTGGTCCAGGGCTTTTGTTGTTTGGGAGTTTTTTTTTTATTACTGCTTCAATTTCATAAGGTGTGACCTGTCTATTCAGATTCTCTGATTCTTCCTGATTTATTTTTAGAAGAGAGTAAGTCTCTAGGATTTTATCTATTTTGTCCAGGTTCTTTTGGTTGACATATAATTGTTCATAATATTTTGTTTACAATCCTTTTGTATTTCTTTGGTGTTAGTTGATATTTCCACTCTTTCATTTCTGACTTTATTTGGGTATTTTCTCTTTTTCTCCTGATGAGTCTGGTTAAAGGTTTGTCAATCTTGTTTATCTTTTCAAAGAACAAACTCTTGGATTTAGTGAAATTTTGTATCTTTTTTAGACTCTATTTTGTTTACTTCTGCTCTAATCTTTATTATTTCTTTTTTTTTTCTTTTTTCTTTTTTTCTTTTTCTTTTTCTTTTTTTGGAGCTAGGTCTGTAATGCTATGAATTTCCCTCTAGGATTACTCTCCCAGTATCCCACAGATTTTGGGTTATTGTGTCCTCATTTTCATTTCTTTCTAGGTATCTTTTGATTTCTTCCTTAATCTTGTAGTTGACCCATTCATTGTTCAATAACATGTTATTTAGCTTCCCTGTCTTTACATGTTTTTCAGTGTTCTTGTGATTGGCTTCTAGTTTCATAGCATTGTGGTCAGAGAATATGTTTTACATGATTTTAGTCTTCTTAAATTCATGGAGGCTTGGTTTTTTTGTCCTAACATATGGTCTATACTAGCAAACATTCCATGTGCACTAGAAAAGTATGTATATTCTGTTGTTTTGGAGTGAAATGCTCTGAAGATATCAATGAAATCCATTTGATCCAGTGTTTCATTTAAGTCTGCTGTCTCCTTGTAGATTTTCTGCGTGGAAGATCTACCTATTTAAGTCAATAGGGTGTTAAAAATCCCTGACTATGACTGTATATCTGTCATTCTCTCTCTTTATGTCCATCAAGATTTTCTTTACACATTTAGGTGCACCTTTGTTGGCTCTGTAAATGTTTATGAGGGTTATATCTTCTTGCTGTATCGCTCCCTTTATCATTTTCTAGTGTCCTTCTTTGTCTCTTATAGCCTTGGTTTTAAATTCTATTTTGCCTGTTATAAGTACCACTACTCCAGCTTATATTTTTCTTTTTTTATTTGCATGAAATATCTTTTTCCCACCCTTTGCTTTTAGTCTGTGTGTATCCTTCATTCTGATATGAAGCATATGTATGGGTCTTGTTTTCTTATTCATTCAGCTACCCTCTGTCTTTTGGTAGGAGGATTTTAGCCATTTACATTTAAGGTGATTACTAATAGATATGTATGTAGTGCTATTTTATTTTTAGTCGGTTTTCCTCTGTTTTCTTTTCCCCCTCCTCCCCCTCCCCCTCCTCCCCTCCTCCCTCCCCTCCTCCTCCTCCTCCTCCTCCTTATTCTTCCTTCAAGCAAGCCCTTTAACATTTGTTGCAGTACTGGTTTAGTGTTAACAAACTCCTTTAGGTTTTCCTTGTCTGAGGAAGTCTTTATTTCTCCTTTGGTTGTAAGTGATAGCCTTGCTGGGTAAAGTAGCCTTCATTGTAGATTCTTGCTTTTCATTACCTTGACTATTTCACCCCACTCCCTTCTGGCCTGAAATGTTTCTGTTGAGTAATCTGATGACAGCCTTATTCATGCACCGTTGTAGGTAACTTCCTGCTTTTCTCTTGTGGCTTGTAGGATTCTCTCCTTGGCTTTAAGCCTTGTAATTTTAATTATGATGTGTCTCGGTGTAGACCTCTTTGGGCCCAACTTGTTTGGGACTCTCTGAACTTCCTGGACTTGTGTGCCTTTTTCCTTCACCATATTGCAAAAGTTTTCAGTCATTATTTCTTCAGATAGGTTCTCGAGCCCTTACTTGCTCTATTCTCCTTCTCGTCTTCCCATGATGCATATGTTGTTACACTTCATGTTGTACACAATGTTTTTTAAGCTCTCCTTATTGTTTTAAATTATTTTTTTTCTTTTGGATGCTCTGCCTGGGTGTTTTGTTTTTTTTTCCTATCTTGTCTTCCAAAACACTTAATCGACCTTCTGCTTCATCTAACCTACTGTTTATTCCTTCCAGTTTATAATCTATTTCAGATATTGCATTTTTTAATTTCTGTCTGGCCCTTTTTTATGTTTTTATGTCTTTTTTCATTCTGTTGAGTATCTTTATAATCATTACTCTAAACTCTCTATCTGATAAATGTTTTCCTCCTTTTCCTATAGCTCTTCTAGCAGAATTCTCTTGCTCTTTCATTTGGAGTGTTTCTCTGTCTTCCCATTTGTGCTCTTTCTTTATATTTTCCAACTTAGTTGTTAAACTAATCAACCATCAAACTGATCAGGTGTTAGTCTAATCAAGTTGTGATCAGTGGCTGGGTTTAAACACCACAGAGTGGGACAAAGTAATTTCTGTGGGTGGGAGTATTGTTTCCTCTCAGGTTTATGCCACTCAGAGAGGAGTGCTCTGCCTGAGAGAGATGGCTCATGAAGTACAGGGAATGACTCAGCACAGGGTTCCTGGCAGCTGTTCCTTTAGTTTTCTCCCCAGAGCCGAAAACCCCAGACTCTCCTCAAGCATCTCTAGTCCACTCTGCCCTCCCTTTGCCAGAGTTTAGGATAAGTGCCTGTAAACAAAATTTTGTATTTTGGCCCTTTAAGAGGCTTTGTGTGTTTCCAGCTGTCTCTCCCTGAAAGACAGAAACCCTGCCACTTTTTACAGCTGTTTGTTATCTGGGGTTTTTTTCTGGCTGCGGTGCTGTAGGCTGGGGAGCTCAGCCTGGGGTTTAGACCCCACACTTCTCAGGAGGAATCCCCTGGCTGCTGAAATATACCTCTGGCATTTCAGCAGCTGCCAAAAGAGCATAGCCAGCTCACTCACGACTGTTCCTCACTGCTTACCAGTCACATTGTAGTGGAGTGGTTTCTTGTTTGTCTGTGGTTATAAGGCTTATCTCCAGCTAGTGTTCAGTTGGTTATTCTGGATGATTTCTCTACAGTTTAGTTATAATTCCAGGTTGGTCATAGAAGGAGGTTAGTGTAACTTCCACTTACTTCTCTATCATGTTAGATCCCCCATGTGTCTTCAATACCCTCCTTGCTATCTTTCAGGAAAACAGCCTTCGTTCCTTCCCTGGAAAGACTGCCATGGACCACATGACCAAACAAGTTACCAGGCCACTTCTGCAGTGGACTTTTGTTAGCTTCCAAAGTAAATCTTAGTTGCTCAAGGCTTTCTAGTAACAACCAGAGCCCAGGCATGCCTCCTTCAGGCATGACATCCCTGTAAAAGTCTTAGTTATTAATACCATAGTTTGAAACTGGTCCTATTGGTTTCATGCAAAGGAAATTTTATGCCATTACTCATACATTAAGAATGCCAGATTCTACAGGGATCAGATAGGGAGTAAAATAAAAAGCAAAAATGAAAATCCTTGTCCTTCCAATGTCCATCAAAGTTGCATTTCCATACTTTATATCTTTCGTTAATTTACTTATAACCTAGTAAATTCCTAGTTGATGTTGTTCCCCACCATCAACTGTACTTGGGGCCCTGTGGCAAAACAGTACTAGGTCAGGAGATGTCAAAGGGAGCCCCTCAGCCTCCTCATTCATCATCAGACTCCCTTTACCTTTTTAGCATTTCCCAGCAAGGGTTTCCATCCATACTTTCCTTTTTAATTTTGGTCACTCCTTTCTCCAATAGTCCTCCTCCTTGCAATAGGAATATTGATTGGGGCCTCTCTTTTTCTCTTTATGGTTCCTCCTCTCCTTCTGGTATCACGAGCCTGTTTCTAAGAACACTGTGACCTGCTTTATCTTCCTTGCTTTCTGGGCATTGTAGACTTCAAAGGCTATATCTACCATCTGAGAGGGTTCATTCCCAATGCATCATCTAAACTCTGGAGTTTCTTTCTGATATCTGGGGCACCTTGCACAATGAAAGTTATGTTCACCATCCATAAATTATCTGGTGCCTGTGGATCAGCATGGATGTACTTTCTATAGACCTGACAAATCCTCTCTAAAAATTCAGAGGGGTCCTCATCTGGCTTCTACTGAAAAGCCTATATCATATCTGGGCTTTTCTGCTTGGGCACTACCTTTTAAAGCCCTTCCAGTGTGAATTTTCTGTAATGTTCCAGGAAGGCCTAGGCCTCCACCATTTGGGTTCCAGTCAGGTTCTGCCAATGGAATTGCCCCAGCTGGGTTGGGGGTCCCATTGGGATTATGTTGGTGGTGACGGTGGGCCTCTTCATTAGCCTTATTTATAACCAGCCATCTCTCACCTGCTGTTAGCAGCATATTGAGGGGAGCATTTACATCTGCCCAGTCTGGATGAGGAGTGGCAAAAATGGAGGTGATAAGATATGCCATACTCTGAGGATCCTCACTATATGAAGGGTTAGAATTCTTCCAGTTCAGTAAGTCTAAAGTGGAGAACAGAGTATGGGCCCAATAGCAGCCAGCAGGCTGCCTTCACTGAGTTACTCTGCTTATAGGGCATTGCCTAAAAAAAACTGCCTTGCTCTGCATAGGGAGGCTCCCTTGCTAAGTTGGGTGCCCTGATGTGTCTTTGAGGGGGAGACCCATCCTACGTCATACTAGGGTGGGGCCATTGCCTCTTTGGGCTCTAGTTAAGGGGTAGCTTGTTGCGGTGATGGAGACAGAGGAGGTCCTCCTGCTGTGAAACTTGTGTTCCTTGGGTTCAGGGCATTAATGAAGCCTATTTCCTCATTCTCTTTTTCTTCCTGCAAACTATCAGGAAGAGGTTTCAAGGTCCCTTCCCTTCTTTGCACCAGCAAGTGGACCTCTGTCTCTGGTGAAATCCTGTTATGCAATGACATAAAGGCCTGGAAATAATAGATTTCATCCCATTTATGTAACTGTTTGCAATACTGTTCCACTTGCATAAGAGTACAGTAATCTAAGGACACATCCATGGGCCACACTCTCCCAAAAACTAAAGCGTATGTGGGCCACACAGTATTACAGTAATAAGTCAATTCTTCCCTGGACATTGGATAATGGTTGTGTACCCCAGACCACTAAAATTCTACTCAGTGGGCTCCCTTCAGGAACAAACCCAGAACGGCCCTTGCTGGCCTGGATACACAACAGGTTCAACTCTATGACCAAAATAAGCCAGACAACCTGGGAACATAAGGAGAAAACTGGCATCAACAACTCCATTATTATAACAAATGCTCATAGGCAACATTTTCTGCCAACAAATCTCACAAACGATAACCCCAAGCAATAGTCTTCCCAAAACTCGGCCAGTTCTCACGCAGACCCAGCACTAAAACTCATGTGATCTTTTCTCTTTCTTTGAGTCTGTTCCCTTCCTAGACTTGTTTCCTTTCCACCTGCCAGGCATGTTTAAGCAGCAAACGCCCATAGGTGTGTAGAGAAATTCCCAGCAGATGGGAAGCCCCACAGATGCACTCCTTGGTCAGGGAGAAGTTGATCTGCCACAAGCAGCCAGGGTCCCACGTTCTACTGTAACCAAACAACTATTGGGGTCCTGCTAAACACCACCCATAAGCAAAACTCTGAAGACAGAGTCTGATGGAAAGGAAAATGTAACTTTTTTTATGTAAAATATATGCAACAGGTTTCTTGATGGACACCAACCCTCCCCCAGCCTGGCCACTGGAGGAGCATGCAGGCTCCTGGCACGTGGCTGCCATGGAGGCTTCTCACAGCTTCATGCATGGAATAGGGATATGGGGATTCCTGGGCCCTCACCCACTCA
>NW_026555049.1:0-12500 GCF_021234165.1 Pteronotus mesoamericanus
GGGAAAAGGTAGGGACTGGGAGGATGGGGGAATGTGTAGCAAGGTCTCATGGACAAAACTAAAGGGGAAGGATTGAGGGAGGGAGTGGGTAGTGGAAGGTGGTGGGGGAAAGGCAGAGACAAATGTATTTGAAAAAATAAAGAAAATAAATTTTAAAAAAATGAAAATAATAGCAGGAAAAAAAGAAGGTAAAATGGGGTAAGAGAAGGGGGGCAAAATAAGAAAATTGAAATAAAATACAGTACAAAATCCAGTGTCTTAATATGCACTCATTTGAAAGACAAGAAATGAATGTTAAAAAGCTATGCAGGGAAGAAAACATCACATATCATGGAGAGGACCATGGTGGATTTCATCTCAGTAGCCTCTAGTATTTACCACTTTTTTTCTTTCTAGGTCCTCCTCTGGTGATGTCAGATGGTGACCCCATCTGATCTTAGGTAGCCTGCTCTGAGACTACCAGGGATTTATCCTCTGTGGCTGATTCCTTCAGTTGTTAATCTAGTCACTCTGCACTCAGCCATCAGGCCCAAGCACCACAGGATGGCACAGAATCCCTCCGGGAGTAGGGGGCTATTGTTTCCCCTCAGGCTGCTGCCACTCAGATGGGAGTGGCCACCCTGAGCAAGATTGCAGCTGCATTTATGGGGGATGACTCAGCCCTGGCATCCCAGTGGCTACTCTCTCAGTTCTCTCCCCAAAGCCTCCACCCCCAGTTTCTCCTCAAGCATCTCTAGTCCACTCTGCACCACCTCTCCCTTTGCCAGACCCCATGGTTAATGGCTGCAAATGAAAATTTATGCATTAGCCTTTTAAATGGCTCTTTGTGTCTCTAGCCTTCCATCTCTGGCAGAGAGCAACCCTGGTGCTTTTCACTGCTGGATGTTATCTGTGTACTTGTGGGGCTCTGGTGCTCTAGGTTGGGTATCCTAGCTTAGGGTTTAGACCCCACTCTTCCCCGGGGGATCCAACTGGCTACTTAAATATCTCTCCAGTACTTCACCAGCCACCGGTAGGCACCCAGCCAGCCCTCTCGAGTCTCTACCACGCTCTTACCAGTTATGTTGTGCTGAAGTTTTTTCTTCTGCCTGTCCGTGGTTATAAGGCTTCTTTCTCACTATTGTACAGTTATTTCTTTTGGGTTATTTCTCCACAATTTAGTTGTAATTCCAGATTGGTCCTGGGAGGAGGTTAGTGTGACATCCACTCACTCCTCTGCTATCTTGGATTAAAAAAAAGAATTATTTTAAATACTGTGTTTAAAAAATTAATAAGAAAATGATGGCCATAACTGACATATGTTTTACTTTATAGACATTTTTAAAATATTTAATGCAAAAATTGAATTTTATACATTTACTCCTAGTTCACATGAAACATTTTCCAAGATAGATCACGTACTAGGCCACAAAACAAACCTCAATAAAATCAAGAAGCTTAAAGTATATCTGCCATATTATCTGGCCACAATGTTAAATATAATTAAAACTTAGTATACAAAACAAAAGAGAAAAAATACAAATGTGTAGAGATTAAACAACATGCTTCTAAACAACCAATAGATGAAAGAGGAAAACAGCTGGAAAACTAAATTTGCCTTGAGACACATATAAATTAAAGAACAACCTAACAAAATCTGGTATGAAGAAGAAACAGCTAAAAGAGGAAACATTATTGCTATACCAAGCTCCTGAAAGAGAAGAAAAAAATTTCCAAAAAATTGATTACATTTACTCTTGAAGAAACCAGAGAAATAAAAACAAACAAAAAAGATAGTAGAAGAAAATTTATAACAAAGATCTATGTATAAATAAATAAAACAAAAGTACAAGAGAAATAACTACTGAAATAAAGGCTCATTTATTGAAAAAAATAAACGAAGTTGTCAAACTAATAGTAATATTCATCAAACAAGAAACACAGGACAAACATGAATAAAATAAAAAATGAAAAGGAAGCCCTGGCTCAATGATGTGGCTCAATGAATTGATCGCCAGCCTGAGAACCAAAGAGTTGCTGGTTTGATTCCCAGTCAGGGCTTGTGCCTGTGTTGCAGGCCAGGTCCCCAGTAGGGGGCACATAAGAAGCAACCACACATTTATGTTTCTCTTCCTCTCTCCTTCTCTTCCTTTCTCTCTTAAAAATAAATAAATAAAATAAAATAAGAACATAAAGGAAAATCTCAACCGATGGCACAGATAAAAAATTCATTAAAGAATACTATGAACAATTGTTTTATATACCAACAAGTTTGACAATCTAGGTAAAACTGACTTTCAGAAACATGTTGCCTCTCAAGATTCAACTAGAAAGAAACAGACAATCTGTACAGACCAATTCCTAGCAATGAAATTGAAGCAGTAATCAAAACTCCCAAAATCTCAGAATCAGATAGCTTTGTATGTGAAGTCTACCAAATATTAAAGTAATAATTAGTACATATTCCTTTCAAACTATTTTAAAAACCATAGAATAACACTACCAAACTCATGTTTTGAGACCAGCATTAATCTGATAAAACCAAGATACAACCAAAAGAAAAGATTAACAGGCCAGTATTCCTAACAAACACAGATGCCTCAGTTGTTAACAGAATAATAGCAAACTGAATTTAACAGTATGCTAAAAGAATTATACATTATAACCAAGTACGAATTATACCAAATATACACATCTGGTTCAACATCTTTTAGAACATTAATGTGATTGATCAAATTAAAAAATCAAGAATTACAGTCACATGATTATCAAAAAGATGCAGAAAAAGCTTTTGGCCAAATTCAGTATCAGTTTATGATTTTAAAAGAACTCTCAACAAAAAGCTTATAAAACAAAATCCCCCACACTTGTTAAAGCCTACATATGATGAGCTCAAAGCTATTATCATATACAGTTGTGGAAAAAAAGAAAGCTCCCTCTTCCAGGTGAGAAAAAAGAAAAGAATGCCCACTCTCTCCACTATAATTCAATGTAGAACTAGAATTCCTAGCCATAGCATATTGAAAAGAAAAAGAAATAAAAGTCATTTAAATAAAAAAAGTAACTCTTTGCAGATGGTGTTAGACTTCATAGAAAAACCCAAGAGAATCAAACAAAAAAAATCAATAGAATTAATAAAACAAATTAAGTGAGGTATCAAAATACAAAGTTAATATACATAAACGTGTCACATTTGTATATACTAATAACAAATGAAGAGCTCTGATCAGTGTGATTCAGTGGGTTGGGCATCAGCCTCCAAAGTGACAGGTCAGTCAGTTCGATTCAAGTCAGGGCATGTGCCCAGTTTGTGGGCCAGGTCAAGGTTGGGGGCCTGAGAGGGGCCACCAATCAATGTTTCTCTCTGACATCAATGTTTCTCTCCCTCCCTTTTCCTCTTTGTCTTTCTGTAAAAATAAATAAATGAAACAGTTTTTTTAATCTGAAAAAGAAATAAAGAAAATAATCCTATTTGCATGAAAGAGAATTAAGTGCCTGGAAATTAACATAATCAAAGATGTGGAAGACCTGTAGAATCAAAATTATAAAAAAATTGAAGAGAAATTTCAAAAGAACACAAAGAAAAAAATAGGAGAATAATTTGTGCTCTTAAATTGGAAAAGTTAAATTGTTTAAAATGATCACACTTTCCAAAGAAATTTACAGGTTCAATGTAATTTCTATGAAAATACCAATTTTATTCTTCTCAAAACTGGAATAAATAATTCTAATATTTACATGAAACAACAAAAGACACCAAATAGCCAAAGCAATCTTGAGAAAAAAAGAATAAAGTTGAAGGTATCATGATCCAAGATCTCAAACCTACTATACAGAAATAATCATCATAATAGTATGGTATTGGCACAAATAAAATCCCACCAAGATTAATGGAAATAAACGGAGAGCCCTAAAATAAACCCTCACTTATATGGACAAGTAATGTATGAAAAAGGATGTAAAAATATACACTGCAGTAATGACAGTGCCTTCAACATATGGTCTTGAGAAAACAGAACAGATACATGCTAAAAATAGATCTAAATACTCTCTTAAACAATATACAAAAATACACTTAAACTGAAGCCAGCCCAACCCAACTTTCCCAGAATTTCAACTGACACCAGCCCGCCCACCTCTTTGTCTGTTAACTGCTTGCAGATTTCCCATATCTGTTTACCTCCCAGCTGACACCAGCCCCCCCACCCCCACATTCCTGGGATCCCCTGATGCCAGCCCCTCTTAAGTTTCCTTGCTTTCCAGCTGCTGCCAGCACTGCCTGTCTTTTCCCAGACCTGTCTCTGTTCTGTATAATGTTAAATCTCCAGGCTTCTCCTTTCTTATTTGTATAAACTCCAAGCCTTTCTTTTCTTACTTGTATTATGAGGTTGTTTGTTGCGGACTTACTGGGACAATGCTCTTAAAACAGACTACTCCTAAACCGTAATCTGTTGTTCTTCAGCTAAAAAAAGAAGAAAAAGAAAACAATGGCCTAGAGGAGAATAACTGAATAATATCCGCCACACACTAAACTCAAATTGTGTATTTATAGCTTAGAAATTTTTTAGCTAATTTAATACCTCTCCCTCCACACACATCCCCGAAGGGTTGAGTGGTGCTGGGTGAGCTCCAGATGTTTATTTTTCTGGTTGTTCATTGTGATGTGGCTTACACTATGTCCCTTTTTGTATCATGTATTGTGAAGATGACATCAGCTTGACCCTGGGTGAGGCTCGCACATTGAGGGCTCTCCAGAAGGCATAATGTAGAAATGCTCATAGTGTGTGTGGTGCCAACTCTCACATGTAGAAACATTTTTCACATGACTATCTCTTCATTTTCACTTTTCTGGCATTCAACAGCACCCAGCATATCCTGGGTCAGTTTTCCACTAGGTGAGCACTGGCCAACTCCCTGTCACATGGTGACTCTGCTCATTTGTAAATTGTATCTTGGGGTTAACCCCTTATCCCTCTTAGCTTCAATTTGCTTCTGTAAAAAGATGGGGGAAAATATATTATTCGTCTAGCTTTGGATGGATTAACTGGATCAGCCATGGATGGCAGGTCCTTATCTGGTACTTGGTTTGCCTCACATACTGCTGGTCCTGCTGTGCTTATTCATCTTATGAATTTCTACTCACTCCTGAAAAGCTTTCTGCCTCCATCTTCACTTGCTTGTGGCCATTCAAAGTTTGAATTAAACACCTAGGAAGCAAACTGCGAAGGTGTTTGAAATGCCATTTATCTGGTCCTGGTTTTTGTTTTCAATGTGTCCCATTTAGGGATTTCTGGGGGCAGCAGAAAAGCCCCAGGCCCACTCAGATATTTGGAATGATTTTGGATGCAGTTCATTCATTCAACTCTGTACCTGGTACACCTCATTCATGCAGGCCCTTCCTGAAACACCGTAAGTCAGTATAATAAGCAAACACAATTATTGATTTTCAGTTTTAGTCATAGAATTAGATGGTCAATCTTTACATCGTTTGAGGTCTCCTCCATGTATGTCACAGAAGGTATTTTTATAGCATTCTTTGCAGCTGCAGGCAGTTTTTAAATGTGGACCTAAATGATGGATCGCAAGACCGTATAAATAGGTTAGTGAACTTCGAGTCTAGAGGAAGAGCCTCCTGTTTTGGTAGTACATGTGTTGCAAAGGACAGAATAGGATGGTGTGGGAGAAGGGCTGGCTATAAACTGGATTTGGGGCAACCCTGTCTAAAATTGTTGCCAATGATCTCTTTTTCTACTGGAACTGCTGGCCTTTCTCTTGTGCCTTTTCACCATCAACTTTACGATCTTCACCCAGTGCCATAAGGAACACCTATGGCTAGACTCTGAAGTTCAGACCCACAGAGTAGGGTCGGTCAAACACTGCTGAGAACCCCCTATTTCTCTTTCCCACCTTTGTCATTAATCTCTTTGAATTTCCTTTCTATGCTTTTAAAGGGTATGGATGGCTGGGGAAACAGACTGTTTCAGGTTGAAAACCTGAAAATGCTGGAGAGAAGTATTCTGACATTCAAGTACTTAAAATGCCTTTACTTTCCTCGTTTGTAATGCTGAGATGAAAAAAAGAAACACTTATTACAAAGGGTCCTTTTGAGGGTTAAATGTGGCATGATATTATTTAAAAACAATAACATTAATTTAAAATATTGGTTTTAGTGCTCTAAAAACAATAATAGAATTAACTGCACTATGAGAACAGTTTACTTGATAGATGTTTATAGATCATTGCATCCAAAAACTGCAAGTCACACATTTTTCTCTAGTTTACATGGAATGCTTTCCAAGATAGATCTTGTACTAGAACAGAAAATAATCCTCGATAAATTCAATAAATCTCAAATTATAACAACTGCATTTTCTGACAACAATGATCAGAAAGTAGAAATCAAATATAAGAAAATAAAAACATGAACAAACACAAGTATTTAGAGATTAAAACAATATGCCACTAAGCACCCAATAGATCACAGAAGAAAATAACCAAAAAACAAACAACTACATGGAAACAAATAAAAATGCAAGCATATCTGTAGAAAACCTAAATTTAGCAAAAGCTGTTGTAAGAGGAAACTTAATGATTATACAGTTCTTCATAAAAAGCAAAAAAAAATTCACCCAAACCATTTGAATTTATTTCTAAGTACACTGGAAAAAGAAGTAACAAAACAAAAAGTAAGTTGAAGTAAAATAAAACAAAGATCAGTGCACTAATAAAGGAAGTAGAAAAATTGTAAAAAAGACATAAAATTAATGGCTGGTTCTTTAAAAAGATAAGTAAATTTGAAAAGACTCATCAAGCAGTAAAGAGAGAAAACACAAATAAATAAAATCAGAAAGAAAGAGAAATTGCAATCAACACCACGAAACAAAGAAAAAATCATTGGAGAACACCGTGAACAATTATATACAACTTAGTAAAATGGATACAACCTTAGATCATACACCCTTTGAAGGCTAAAGCAGGAAGAATCGCATAGTCTGAACAGACCAATTACTAGCAATGAAGTTGAAGCAGTAATGAAAACACCCAACAAGCAAAATCGTAGGACCAGGTGCCTTTACAGGGGAATTCGGCCAAATATTTAAAAAAAAAATAAGTACATATCCTTCTCAAATGATCCATAAATTGAAGAAGTATACTTCGAATTTATTTTGTGAGGCCAGCATCAATTTGATATAAAAACTAGACAAAGACACTGCGAAAAAGTGAATGACAGGCCTATATTCTTGATCAAATACATGTCAAAATTTTCAACACAATACTAACAAACAGAATTTAACAATATATTACAATGATTATATACCCCAATCGAGTGGGAATTATATCAGTGATGCAAGAATGGTTCAACCTCCAGAAAACAATTAATGTGATTCCTCACATCAACAAACAAAAAGTAACAATTTTATGATTATTTGAAAGATACAGAAAAACCATTTGATGAATTCAATATGCATTAGTGATTCTAAAAATCTCTCAAAATAAGGTACATAAAGGAAATTATCTCAGTTTGATATAGGCGATATGTGACCACCTCACAGTTAACATCATACTCAATGTACAAAAATGAAAGCTTTTGTTTTTAAGATCAATAACAAGTCAAGAATATCTACTTTTATTACTATTATTCAAAATAATAATGGAATTTTAGACATAATGTAGAAAAAAGAGATAAAATTCATTTAAATAAAAAAGAAAGAATTAAAACACTTTTTGCAGATGATACTTCATATAGGAATTCTTAAAGAATGCAATAACATAAATAGAATTAACAGATTAACTTATTAATAACTAAATATAAATTGAATATATAGAAATATGTCACATTCGTATATACTAGTAAACAATAAAAGAAGAAATAAAGTAATCCCAGTTACACTTGTGTGAAAATAAATAAATGACTGTGAATTAATATAACCAAAGAGGCATACTCTCAAGATTACAGGACATTGAAAAAAGGAGATGGAAAAGAACACAATAAATGGAAGGATAGCTGTGGCTAGTGCAGCTCAGTGGATGGCATGAACATTGGTCTCTGAACCAAAAGGTCGCTGGTTCAATTCCCAGTCAGGACATGTGCCTGGGTTGCCTGCCCACTTCCCAGTTGGGGTGTACAAGAGGCAACCAATCGATATGTCTCTTGCACATGAATATTTCTTCTTCTCTTCCCCCCTCCCTCTCTCACCTCTCTCTAAAAATAAATAAATAAAATCTTTTTTAAAAAATGGAAGGGTAAATCACTTCCATATTTGGAAATATTAAATTGTTATAATTACAATGGTTCACAAGGCAATTAATTTGTTCGATTTAAATCCTATCAAACTAGTAATGGCATTCTTCTCAGAATAAGGGGGGAAAAACAGTCTTAAAATATATATGGAACTACAGGGAACCCTAAATAGCCAATAAATTCAGAGAAAAACAAAGTTGGAGAATCAAGCTCTATGTTCTCAAGCTATACTGTAAAGCTATAATAATCAAAATAATCAGGTATTGGCACAAAACAAGCATTTAAATCAATGAAACAGAATAGAGAGCTCAGAATTAAACCCTCACTTGTGTGGATGACTAACTCTTTCAGAGAATGTAGACATACACATTGCAGAGTTGACAGACTTTTCAACAACTGGTCTTGGAAAAACAAAATACGTAAAAGCAAAAAACAAAAAACAAAAACCAAAAAACAAAAAACATTGACCACTCTCTTACATCATATACAAAAGCAAACTTAAATTGATACCAGCTTCACCTACCTCTTCCATATTTTCAACTGATGCCAGCCCTGCTTCTCTCTCACCCACATCTCCCTGCCTTTCCATTGAAGTTAGCACCTCGCCGTTCCCTGCCTCACAGATAATTACAGACTCACTCACCTCTGTTTGCCTTCCAACTGACTCCATTCCTACCAGTATTCCATGTTTTCCAACTGATGTCAGGCACGGTTAAGTCGCCTTGTTTTTTAACTTATGCCAGTTTTGTCCATCATATTTCAGTACTGATTATTTTTACTCAGCTCCTTTCTCCCCAACAGTTCAGAACTTGAAAACAGGAGTGTGTAAGAACACCTGTGTTTGCAGCCTTTCATTGTGGCTTCGTCAGGTGACACCTCCTTAGATGATTTTGCAGTGAGGCACATTGGAGATTTTCACCCACTGTTCAAGACAGACTGAGTCTTGTTTTCAGCCTCAGCACTTTTCAGCTTTACAACTGGGACAGCCAGTGTCACTCTGGTTACTGGCCCCCAGTCCCTGCTCTGAACATTTCTATCCTCCTGAGCCTCCTATCTCTAGTGAAATATTGACCAGAAGCAACGTGACAAAATTTAGCACCTCAGAGGTTTCATCAAATAACTCATAAATAACACACATTTGATCCAACACAGAGACCACACGAACAGACTTCAGTGCTTCCACATATAAATACTTCTGAAGGTTAACACACAGGAAGCACTTTATGTGCATCAATGTGGGGCACTGTCATGTGTTAACCATTGACATTTTAAGCCAAATCATTTATGTTCTGGGTGGCTGTCTTCTTCATCAAATGATATTTGTAGCATCTTGGCTACTACCCAATATATTCCTATAGTACCCCAGCTTCCTAAAAAAAGATATAAAAGAGAAATAAAGACAGAGAGTTAGAGAAAGAGAGAGGTTGAAACAAATATAGAGAAATATGGTGATAACACTCAAAGAAGTAAGTAAGAGGAAAGTGACTTTTTATAAAAAAAATTTTTTTAATATTTACCCAAAGACATTTTTATTGGATTTTTTTTAGAGAGAAAGGATGAAAGAGAAAAAGAGAGAGATGTGAGAAACACTGATTGGTTGCTTTTTGTACATCACCCCCACCCCTGCCAAATAGGGATGAAATCTCCAATGTAGGTAAAGCTTATAGTTATGGCAGGATTATGGATAGAGTTTAGGATATGGATAGTATTAAAGTTAGTGTTAGAATTTGAGTGAGTATAGCCTTTGTTTAGGCTTCCATTTAGAATTATGCTGAGTATTAGGGTGAGAGATAGGGTTTGGTGAGAGTTAAGGAAGGAAGGCCTAAAGTAAGGATGAGTGTAAGGGTGAGTTTTAGGGATAAAATCAGTGTTAGTATGAGAGTGAGTAATAGGAGCAGAGTTAGGATTAGTGTTAGTAGAGGTATTGTTTAGGGTTAGGTTTAAGATCAGGTTCTGGGTTAGAATTAGGTTTAGTGTTTGAGTTAGGGTTAGTTTTAAAATTTAGGGATGAAATAGGTATGGTTTGGTTAGGGTTAGATTTATACTACGTTTAGGTTTAGGATAAGAGTTAGGGATAGTTTTATGGTTAGAGTTAGAGTTAGGGTTAGGTTAGGGTTCCAGATAGTTTGGTTAGGATAAGAGTGAGAATTAGAGTTAGTATAGGGATAGGATTAGTGTGAGCACTTAGGTAGATGGCAAGGGTATAGGTATTGGAGACCGTTAGTGTTTGGTTTAGGTTTAGATTATGAGTGAGCATGAGAAACAGTAAGAATGAGGTTTAGTGTTAGGATTAAATGTAGGGTGAAGGTCAAAGTGAGGGTTAAGGTTAGGGTTAGGGTTCACGTTCAGTTTAGGGTACGTGTTATGTTAGGATTAGGGCCAGCTAGAAAGTGAGGGTGAAAGTGAAAGTTAGGATTAAAATTAGGTATGGAATTTGACTTAGGGTTAGTATTAGGTCTAGGTTTATGGTTAAAGTTTGGGTTGGAGTTATTATAAGCATGAGGGTTTAAAATTAGTTTTAAAGTTAGTGTTAGGGTTTGAGTTAGGGTGAAGATTCAGGTGAAGATTGAGTTAGGGTCAGGTTAAGCGTGAGTGTGAGGTTTACGTTAGATTTAGGGTTTTGAGTTGTAGTAAGGATTAGGGTTAGGAGTAGTTTAAGGTTTCAGTTAAGGCTCAGGATGAGGATTGTATTAGTGTAGGTTAGTGTAGCGTGAAGTTGAAGGTGAAAGTGAGAGGTTTGGCATAGGATTAAGATTAAATATAGGGCTAGAGGTAGGGATAGTGCTAAAATTTGTGGCTCAAATTAGGGTTAGTGTTATAATTACAATGAGTTTAGGGTTAGTAATAGGACTTCAGTTATATTTCAAATTAGGTCTAGCTTTAGCTTCAGGGTTTATGTTATAAATAATATATGTGCTAGGAGTAGAGTTAGTTTTAGGTTGAAGGTTAGTTAAGGTTTACAGTTAGGATTAGGGTTAGATTTGATTAATGTAACTGTTGTAGTTAGGGATAGAGTTTTGGGTAAGAGTAAGAGAGTTATAGTTAGCAGTTGGGTGATGGTGAGCATAAGGTTCTAAGCAAAGTTTTGTGTTATGTTTAGGAATAGGCTTATGTTAGATTTTAGGCACGGGGCATCCACCCCACAGCCCGTGGGTAGCATGCAGCTCAGGATGGCTATGAATGTGGCCTGACACAGAATTGTAAATTCACTTAAAAACCTTTTTTCCCCCCTCCTCAGTTTCCATTAGTGCTTCTTGTGTATTTAATGTGTGGCCCAAGACAACTCTTCTTCTTCCTGTGTGGTGCAGAGATGCCAAAAGTTTGGATACCCTGCTAGGGTGAGACTTTAGGTAAGGCTTGTGGTGAATTAATATGGTGAGTGAGGTTGAGGGTTAGGATTTTGGTTAGATTTAGGTTTAGAGTTAGGATCAGGTTTAGAGATATAGTTAGAGATAGGGTTTAGGTTAGGGTTAGGTTTACATTTTAGTTTAAGGTCAGTGTTAGATTTAGTTCTAGGGTTGGGTTAAGCTTGAGAATAGTGTAAGACTTTCGTTGATATTGAGAAGTAAGGTTTGGGTTAGGAAGAGTGTAATGATTAGGGTTAGAGTTATGGTTTGGTTTAATGTTAGATTTAGCTTTAGTTAGTGCTTAGAGATGGTAAGATTTAAGGTTAGGATTAGGGTTTTAATTAATATTAGCATTTATATCATGGCTAGGGCAGAGTTAGGACCTTGTTTATGGTTAGGTTTGGGGTTGAAATTAAGATTAGTTTTAGGATTTGATTGCAGTGTAAATTAGGGATAGGTTTAGATAGAAGTTTAGGTTTAAGGTAAAGTGTCAGTGTGAGTTTTAGGTTTAGATTTAAGATCAGTATTAATGCAAGAGTTAGGGTTAGAATTAGGGATGAATGAGGATTTGTGTAAGGTCAGGGTGAGGGTGAAGGTGAGGGTGAGGATAAGGGTTTGGTTAATGAAAGGTGAGCCTGAGGGTTAGGGTAAAAGCGTTAGGGTTAAGATTAAATTTAAATTTTAGTTTTGGTTAATTTAGAGTTAGAGTTTGGGTTGTAGTGAGGATAAGAGTTTGAATTTGTGGTAATGGTTAGTGTAAAATGAGTGTGATGTTTTGGCTGAAAGTAAGCATTATGATTAAGGTTAAGGTTAGGGTTAGCACTAGGATTAGATTTAGGATAAAGTTAAAGTGTTGTTGAGGTTGAGTTTGAAGGTGATTGTGAGCTTGAGTGATAAGATAAAGGTGTGGGTTATGGTTAAAGTTAGGTTTA